>NC_139016.1:3225612-3472871 GCF_964374135.1 Grampus griseus | reverse complement strand
GGATGGCTCCTTCCAGAACAGGTGTGACTTAAGCTCATTTGTTGAAGTCGTCAGGAAAAACACTCTGGTTGTCATTTCTTAAAAATCAATGTTTCTCAGGGGAAATATTGATCTGGTTTATTTGGCTTCATTTCCTCATAATTCCACATCTCTTCTAAGTGTAGTTTGCCTCTTTAAAGACACATTCTGGGATTTAGTTTATATTTTGTTTATTTCCATGTCCAGTGGTTTTTTAAGATGTTTGTTTGTATATGTTCACTTCAGTGATAAATATAATATAATATTGTAATAGAAAATTTAAAAATAAGTTTACTAAATATTCATTTTATGTATATGTATTTCTTTTTTTGGCTTTTTTTCAGTTTCCATTTGCCTTTTTTTTTAATTGAAGCGGTGCGCAGACTTCTCATTGCGGTGGCTTCTCTTGTTGCAGAGCTCGGGCTCTAGGCACGTGGGCTTCAGTAGTTGCGGTGCGCAGGCTTAGTTGCTCCATGACATATGGGATCTTCCTGGACCAGGGATGGAACCCATGCCCCCTGCATTGACAGGCAGATTCTTAACCACTGCGCCACCAGGGAAGTCCCTGCATATATCTTCTTGAATTCTGGTTTCCTCCGGATATATGCCCAGTAGTGGGATTGCTGGGTCGTATGGTAGTTCTATTTGTAGTTTTTTAAGGAACCTCCATACTGTTCTCCATAGTGGCTCTACCAATTCACATTCCCACCAGCAGTGCAAGAGGGTTCCCTTTTCTCCACATCCTCTCCAGCATTTATTGTTTCTAGATTTTTTGATGGTGGCCATTCTGACCGGTGTGAGATGATATCTCGTTGTAGTTTTGATTTGCATCTTTCTAATGATTAATGATGTTGAGCATTCTTTCATGTGTTTGTTGGCAGTCTGTATATCTTCTTTGGAGAAATGTCTATTTAGGTCTTCTGCCAAGAAGTTTGTTTGTTTTCTTTGATGTTGAGCTGCATGAGCTGCTTGTAAATTCTGGAGATTAATCCTTTGTCAGTTGCTTCATTTACAAATATTTTCTCCCGTTCTGAGGTTGTCTTTTCATTTTGTTTATGGTTTCCTTTACTGTGCAAAAGTTTTTAAGTTTCATAAGGTTATTTTTGTTTTTATTTCCATTTGTCTAGGAGGTGGGTCAAAAAAGGATCTTGCTGTGATTTATGTCCTAGAGTGTTCTGCCTCCTAGAGTGTTTTCCTCTAAGAGTTTTGTAGCGTCGGGTCTTACATTTAGGTCTTTAATCCATTTTGAGTTTATTTTTGTGTATGGTGTTAGGGAGTGTTCTAATTTCATTCTTTTACATGTACCTGTCCAGTTTTCCCAGCACCATTTATTGAAGAGGATATGTTTTCTTCATTGTATATTCTTGCCTCCTTTATTATAAATAAGGTGACCATATGTGTGTGGGTTTATCTCTGGGCTTTCTATCCTTTTCCATTGATCTGTATTTCTGTTTTTGTGCCAGTTCCATAATGTCTTGATTACTGTAGCTTCGTAGTATAGTCTGAAATCTGGGAGCTTGATTCCTCCAGCTCCGTTTTTCTTTCTCAGGATTGCTTTGGCTGTTCGGAGTCTTTTGTATTTCCATACAAATTGCGAACGTTTTTGTTCTAGTTCTGTGAAAAATGTCATTGGTTGTGTGATAGGGATTGCATTGAATCTGTAGATTGCTTTGGGTAATATAGTCATTTTCACAATGTTGATTCTTCAAATCCAAGAACATGGTATATTTCTCCATCTGTTTATATCATCTTTAATTTCTTTCATCAGTGTCTTATAGTTTTCTGCATACAGGTCTTTTGCCTCCTCATGTAGGTTTATTCATAGGTATTTTATTCTTTTTGTTGCAGTGGTAAATGGGAGTGTTTCCTTATTTTCTCCTTCGGACTTTTCATCATTATGGTATAAGAATGCAAGAGATTTCTGTGCATTAATTTTGTATCCTGCTACTTTACCAGATTCATTGATTAGCTCTAGTAGTTTTCTGGTAGCATCTTTAGGATTCTCTATGTATAGTATCATGTCATTTGCAAACAGTGACAGCTTTACTTCTTCTTTTCCAATTTGTATTCCTTTTATTTCTTTTTCTTCTCTGATTGCTGTGGCTAAAACTTCCAAAACTATGTTGAATAATAGTGGTGAGAGTGGGCAACCTTGTTTTGGTCCTGATCTTAGAGGAAATGGTTTCAGTTTTTCACCACTGAGAATGATGTTGCCTGTTGGTTTGTCCTATATGGCCTTTATTATGTTGAGGTAAGTTCCCTCTATGCCTACTTTCTGGAGGGTTTTTATCGTAAATGGGTGTTGAATTTTGTTGAAAGCTTTTTCTGCATCTATTGAGATAATCATATGGTTTTTCTCCTTCAATTTGTTAAGATGGTGTATCACATTGATTGATTTGCATATATTACAGAATCCTTGCATTCCTGGGATAAACCCCACTTGATCATGGTGTATGATCCTTTTAATGTGCTGTTGGATTCTGTTTGCTAGTATTTTGTTGAGGATTTTTGCATCTATGTTCATCAGTGATATTGGCCTGTAGTTTTCTTTCTTTGTGACACCTTGGTCTGGTTTTGGTGTCAGGATGATGGTGGCCTCATAGAATGAGTTTGGGAGTGTTCCTCCCTCTGCTATATTTTGGAGGAGTTTGAGAAGGATGGGTATTAGCTCTTTTCTAAATATTTGATAGAATTCACCTGTGAAGCCATCTGGTCCTGGGCTTTTGTTTGTTGGAAGATTTTTAATCACAGTCTCAATTTCAGTGCTTGTGATTGGTATTTTTATATTTTCTATTTCTTCCAGGTTCAGTCTCGGAAGGTTGTGCTTTTCTAAGAGTTTGTCCATTTCTTCCAGGTTGTCCATTTTATTGGCATATAGTTGCTTGTAGTAATCTCTCATTATCCTTTGTATTTCTGCAGTGTCATTTGTTACTTCTCCTTTTTCATTTCTAATTCTATTGATTTGAGTCTTCTCCCATTTTTTCTTGATGAGTCTGGCTAATGGCTTATCAATGTTGTTTATCTTCTCAAAGAACCAGCTTTTAGTTTTATTGATCTTTGCTATCATTTCCTTCATTTCTTTGTCATTTATTTCTGATCTGATCTTTATGATTTCTTTCCGTCTGATGACTTTGGGGATTTTTTGTTCTTCTTTCACTAATTGCTTTAGGTGAAAGGTTAGGTTGTTTATTTCATATTTTTCTTGTTTCTTGAAGTAGGATTGTATTGCTATAAACTTCCCTCTAAGAACAGCTTTTGCTGCATCCCATAGGTTTTGGGTTTTTGTATTTTCATTGTCATTTGTCTCTAGGTATTTTTTGATTTCCTCTTTGGTTTCTTCAGTGATCTCTTGGTTATTTAGTAGTGTGTTGTTTGGCGTCCAATTTTTTTTGTATTTTTTACAGGTTTTTTCCTATAATTGATATCTAGTCTCATCGCGCTGTAGTCGGAAAAGATACTTGATACGATTTCAATTTTCTTAAATTTACCAAGGCTTGATTTGTGACCCAAGATATGATCTACCCTGGAGAATGTTCCATGAGCACTTGAGAAGAAAGTGTATTCTGTTGTTTTTGGATGGAATGTCCTATAAATATCATTTAAGTCCATGTTATTTAATATGTCATTTAAAGCTTGTGTTTCCTTATTTATTTTCATTTTAGATGATCTGTCCATTTGTGAAAATGAAAGTCCCCTACTATGATTGTGTTACTGTTGATTTCCCCTTTTATGGCTGTTAGCATTTACCTTATGTATTGAGGTGCTCCTATGTTGCATGCATAAATATTTACAATTCTTCTATCTTCTTCTTTTACTGATCCCTTGATCATTATGCAGTGTCCTTCTTTGTCTCTTGTAATAGTCTTTATTTTAAAGTCTATTTTGTCTGATGTGAGAATTGCTGTTCCACCTTTCTTTTGATTTCCATTTGCATGGAATATCTTTTTCCATCCCTCACTTTCAGTCTGTATGTGTCCCTAGGTCTGAAGTGGGTGTCTTGTAGACAGCATATATACGGGTCTTGTTTTGTTATCCATTCAGCCAGTCTGTATCTTTTGGTTGGAGCATTTAATCCATTTACATTTAAGGTAATTATCAATATGTATGTTCCTGTTACCATTTTCCTAATTGTTTTGGGTTTGTTTTTGTTGGTCTTTCCCTTCCCTTGTGTTTCCTGCCTAGAGAAGTTCCTTTAGCTTTTGTTGTAAAGCTGGTTTGGTGGTGCTGAATTCTCTTAGCTTTTGCTTGTCTATAAAGGTTTTAATTTATCCTTTGAATCTGAATGAGATCCTTGCTGGGTAGAGTAGTCCTTGTTGTAGGTTTTTCCCTTTCATCACTTTAAATATTTCTCACCACTCCCTTCTGACTTGCAGAGTTTCTGCTGAAAGATCAGCTGTTACCCTTATGGGGATTCCCTTGTGTGTTATTTGTTGTTTTTCCCTTGCTGCTTTTAATATTTTTTCTTTATATTTAATTTTTGATAGTTTGATTAATATGTGTCTCAACGTGTTTGTCCTTGGATTTATCCTGTATGGGACTCTCTGCACTTCCTGGACTTGACTGTTTCCTTTCCCATATTAGGGAAGTTTTCAACCATAATCTCTTCAAATATTTTCTCCGTCCCTTTCTTTTTCTCTTCTTCTTCTGGGACCCCTATAATTCGAATGTTGGTGCATTTAATGTTGTTCCAGAGGTGTCTGAGAGTGTCCTCAATTCTTTTCATTCTTTTTGCTTTATTCTGCTCTGCAGTAGTTATTTCCAGTATTTTATCTTCCTGGTCAGCTATCCATTCTTCTGCCTCAGTTATTCTGCTTTTGATTCCTTCTAGAGAAATTTTAATTTCATTTATTGTGTTGTTCATCATTGTTTATTTGCTCATTCGTTCTTCTAGGTCCTCGCTAAATGTTTCTTGTATTTTCTCCATTCTATTTCCAAGATTTTGGATCATCTTTACTATCATTACTCTGAATTCTTTTTCAGGTAGACTGCCTGTTTCCTCTTCATGTGTTTGGTCCAGTGGGTTTTTAGCTTGCTCCTTCATCTGCCATGTGTTTCTCTGTCTTCTCATTTTGCTTAACTTACTGTTTTTGAAGTTTCCTTTTCACAGGCTGCAGGTTCGTAGTTCCCGTTGTTTTTGGTGTCTGCTCCCACTGGGTAAGGTTGGTTCAGTAGGTTGTGTAGGCTTCCTGGTGGAGGGGACTGTTGCCTGTGTTCTGGTGGATGAGGCTGGATCTTGTCTTTCTGGTGTGCAAGACCACATCTGGTGGTGTGTTTTGGGGTGTCTGTGACCTTACTATGATTTTAGGCAGTCTGTCTGCTAATGGGTGGGATTGTGTTCTTGTCTTGCTAGTTGTTTGGCATGGGGTGTCCAGCACTGGAACTTGCTGGTTGTTGAGTGGAGCTGGGTCGTAATGTTGAGATGGAGATCTCTGGGAGAGCTTTCACCGTTTGATATTCCGTGGAGCCAGGAGGTCTCTGGTGGACCCATGTCCTGAACTCGGCTCTCCCACCTCAGAGGCACAGGCCTGACACCCTGCCGGAGCACCAAGACCCTGTCAGCCACATGACTGACCCAGAGTTCAGACTGTAAAAAGCCGCACCGTGAGGGTGCCAGGCCAAGCTGTACTGTGATTCTCTTAACAGTGTCTTTTGAAGAGCAGGTACTATTAATTTTAAAGTTCTGTTTATAATTTTTTTAAGGATTGTGATTTTGGTGTCATATCTAAGAAATCATTGGCTAACCCTAGGTCACATTTCTTTCTCTTATATAGATTTAGGTTTTAAATCCAAATTTAAATTCAAGCCATGTTTCATTTTGAGTTAATTTTTTAATGCAAGGTATACACTCAGGTGTTTTTTGGTGGGGGGAGGATTGGCATATGGATATCTGCTCCAGTATTATTTGTTTAAAAAACCGTCCTCTCTCCACTGAATTACCTTAGAACAATTTTTCAGAAATCAGTTGTTCATATGTGTGTGTATTTCTGGACACTGTATTCTGTTCCACTGGTTTATTTGTCTATGTTGTTGGTGATGGCATACCGTCTTGATTATGGTAGCTTTAAAATAAGGTAATACGTGTAATGTGTGTTCTCCAACTTCATTCTTTTTCTTCAAAGTCATTGTGATCAGGCTACATCCTTTGCATTTCCATATGCATCTCAAATTCAGCTTGTCATTTTCTACCCAAAAGCCTGCTGGGGACTTGATTGACGTTTAATTGAATATATAGATCAGTCTGAAGATAGTTGACATCTTAACAGTACTGATTTTTCTGACTCTTAACACTGTACCTTTCTCAGGAACACTTTTTTTGGTTGACAGTGTACAGGTCTTTAAAATCTTTTGTTCAATTTGCCCCTACATATTCTGTATTTTTGATGCCATGGTCAAAGGTATTCGTTTTTTGATAAAGGGTTTTTTGGATTTGATTCCTTTAGCCAGTGTATAGAAACACAATTGGTTTCTGTACGTGATTGTATCTTATGCAGTATTTTTGATTGGATGCTGGCCATTGTGCATTTGACCTTGTTGGATGCTGGATATTTTTGTATTCTTATAGATATCTTTGACATTTGTTCTGGGACACACTTAAATCATGTGGACACAGCTTGACATTTTTACATCTTGCTGTTAATATTTGTTAGATTGGACCAGACTGGTTGTCAGGTGGAAGCTAATTATCCCTTAATGAGCATCTTATCCAATATCCCATGTAACCTTCATGAGGTTTTCCAGGATGGATGGTTGGAACAGGAACTGATCCTGGTCCTGGGTGATCTGTGGGAAATTTTAGGTTTTTGTTTTTCCCCAGCTTTGAGAAGCTTGAGTAATTGTTTCCTTATATATACGCACTGATATTTACTCAGCTGACAACATGGGGAGGATTCTTTGCAGATCTCCTTTCTTCTGTCTGGGTGAAACCGTCACTTTCCTGGTACTCTGTCCTGAGAACCTACCTGCCTTGGTCTCCTAAGATTCAGAGAAGTTTTCTGGGGTCTGCCTAGATTCCCCTTCCTAGATCATGGCTTGGAAACACTGAACACAATAAGCCCAGGCAATTGAGGGTTTCAACTGGTTCATCTTGAGTCTCTCAAAGATCACTATTCTCTGTGTCTTGATAGCTACTTCCTTGAGAGCTGTCTTCTATTCTATTGTGTAAGGTCCTCCTTAGTCCATTTTGGCCAATGATTGATGCGTCATATCACCTCTTACTCCTGACTTTTCATTTAAAACATGGGAGTTTTCTATAGCACTCCCATTTTTCTATGTATATTTATAAAGAGAATTTTTTTTAAAATTATTTTATTTATTTATTTTGGCCACGTGGCACATGGGATCTTAGTTCCCCAGCCAGGATTCGAACCTGCATCCCGTGCATTGGAAGCGCAGTCTTAACCACTGGACTGCTGGGGAAGTCCCTATTTTTAGTTTTAAAATTTGATTGAAGTATAGTTGATTTACAGTGTTGTGTTAATTTCTGCTGTAGAGCAAAGTGTGTCAGTTATATATATTCTTTTTCATATTCTTTTCCAGTATGGTTTATCACAGGATATTGACTATACTTCCCTGTGCTATATGGTAGGACCTTGTTGCTTATCTGTCCTATATATACTAGTTTGTGTCTGCTAATCCCAGACTCCCAATCTATCCCTCCCCCACCCCCCTCCCCCATTGGCAGCCACAAATCTGTTCTATAAAGAGAATTTAAAAACATTCATTTTTATATTTTGAATGTGATTGATTTCCATCTCCTCATTGTTGTGACATCAGACTTATAGATATTGATATAGATATTGATATGTTCACTTTTTTGCCCACTTCTCTTAATAGTTTTCTTATTTCTCTTAGGTTTTTTTAATGTTCCTGTTTTGCTTCATGTCTGATTGCATTTTAATGTGTATTTTATTGCTTGTGTCTTGGGATTTCCCAAAGAAAAGAAAGAACTAGGTCATCGGATGTGAATTCTCTTTTAACTTGAAAATCACTGTGGCATTTCACAAATTCCCCACCCCCTACAGATACACAGTAAGCAACACCCCTCCTATTTGACATAATGTGTGCAATACACTAAAATATCGATGCTATTCGTTCCATCGCTTAGGCTTAAAAGACCCACAGGCATTGTAAGTGCAAATGAGATTTTCACACACTATTCCTGGTGTGCTTTATGTTCACTGCCTTTCTGAAACAAGAATACACCAGAGCCACCATTTCTGGGGAAACAATGTTTTAGGGACCCAGTTCAGTTTATAGTTTACTGTTACTGACTCTCCTAGTTACCCATTCTCACTCGTCTCCTAGTTGCGACTGAAAATTTCAAAAAGAGCCTTCATGTGGATAAGTTATTAAAGGATGAAGAATACAGTCACACACATGAAATTCAGATGGTTCGCAAAGGAAGAATTCTATTTTGACACAAGCTAAGTCAAGCCAAAGGGTTTGGTAATCTTTTCCCATCCCTGGCAGGGATAGATTGTGTAGGTTTACCAGAAGCCTGGGACAATATTTTTAGCCACCTCATGTTGTCTGATAGTCTTTGAAGGACTCATGCAAATGTCCGTGTGGGCTCTTTTCAAAAGCCAAGCCACTTAACAAAGTGTTCTTTTATCAAAGTATTAAGTCGTTCATAAATGAAGACTGTTTATCTGCAGAAGGGCTTCAAAGCCTGTTTTGATGGAGATGGACTTTCTTTCTCTGCGGCAGCTGTCCTAGCCCGTGGAGGGGGAATTCACAGCCCGGGGCGGGCGGGAGTCCAGGGCAGTGGGAGGAGATGGCCGAGGCTTTTAGGAAGGTTTCATTGCAGGTGTTTCCTCTGAGTGCAGTTTAGACTGTTTCTGAAATGGATCTGGAGAAAGGAGGCCACTGCGTTTCCTTCCAGACCATTTCATCTTGTGTTTGGATAGAATCACTTGTTCACCTAGCCCAGTGATTTCCCCTACTGTATTCTATAATGATTCCAGAATTTACAAAAAGCATGCCAGTCCTAATTATTAGAGAGAATCCCTCAATTTAGATTAGATTTGGGTCAAGTTTGAAAACAAACAAAGAAAAGCCTAGAGAATAAAATTAATGTTACCATCCCAAAATAGGACCTGTAGGTACAACGGAGTACACAATGGGAATGAGAGACTAGAAAGGGAAGGTGAAAGAGGTTTGTGAGGGTGCTTAGAGAGGGACGGGTATAGCATCATTGTTACCTAGACAATGGACGAAGACCAAGCTCATCACTGTCATTGGTTGTCGAGTGTCTTATTTTAGTTGACAGAAAGCACCCTTGGACTTATTGGGTCTGGAAGGTGAACATGTGGATGACAAGCATATGAGTACCTGGTGATATCAGGGGGGATATGACGGGGATATCCTTAGAGACAGAGTCCGTCATACAGAGTGAAGTAAGTCAGAAAGAGAAAAACAAATACCATATGCTAACACATATGTATGGAATCTAAAAAAAAAAAAAAAAGGTCATGAAGAACCTAGGGGTAAGACGGGAATAAAGACACAGACCTACTAGAGCATGGACTTGAGCACACGGGGTGGGGGGGAAGGGTAAGCTGGGACGAAGTGAGAGAGTGGCATGGACATATACACACTACCAAATGTAAAATAGATAGCTAGTGGGAAGCAGCCGCATAGCACAGGGAGATCAGCTCGGTGCTTTGTGACCACCTAGAGGGGTGGGATAGGGAGGGTGGGAGGGAGATGCAAGAGGGAGGAGATATGGGGATATATGTATACGTATAGCTGATTCACTTTGTTATACAGCAGAAACTAACAGACCATTGTAAAGCAATTATACTCTGATAAAAATGTTAAAAAAAAGAAGAGACCAGCTACATGGTCCCTGGAATCACTCTGACCTCAGTGATCGGAGCACAGAAAATAATGTTCCTACATTCTTTGAGGGTCTTTAGAAGTTATTACAAGTTAACTTTTGCTCAACTTTTACTATAATATATTTTAAAACTATCCACAAATCGAGTTTCCTGTCTCCTGACCTTCTTTAATTCGACCTCTGGACAACAGGCTTTGGCCAATAAAGCAAACGTAGGATATTCATTAACCATCGCTTTATCAAAACGAGGCTGAATAATTGACAATATTATTAATCCCCAGAAGTGAAATATTCAATTTGGAAAGTTCATTTTGGAAGACTGTCAATGTAATTGTGAGCTTTTTTCTCGTGTGTGTGTGTGTGTGTGTGTGTGTGTGTGTGTGTGTGTGTGTGTTGACTTCAGAGAGATATGTTTCTATGTGGGACCAGAGGTAATTACCTCGCCAAATCGAGCAGTTTCCAGGAATGAATGAAGTCCTTGCTTTAGATGAACACCACACCATTGCCTAAATGTGTTGTTTAATCATTCAACACACGCTTTTTTGTTTCCAGTGAGAGTGAAAGTACACTAGATCAGAGAAAACATCCAGAAACCTGGTTTTCAGCCACGTGCAACTTAAAGTCATTCGTGCTTTCTACATATAGTTCTGCATTAGTGTGGTTTTGTTTACTTAGGTACGTGGAAGAGAAAATGATTAATTGTGAATCTGATGCTGACGCCAAGACAAAGTCACTTTTAGAAAGCCAAGGAATTATATTACAGCGCGCCTTGTTAATAATGTTTAGTGGTTTCTCTACACCACGGTAGTTAGGATCTGTCACATCTACTGTTATTTGTTTTATTTCGGAAAACTTTGAGTTGATATCTTCCACCATTGCATGCATGTACCGTCGCGGCCACCTGCTACACCAGCTGTTTTCAACTGAGGGAACTGAGATGAAAAGCCTTCAGAAGTCCAATTAATGCATAATGTTCTTTCCTTTCAAGATCAGTTACTAAATCTTAACAGGTTTAGGTCGGAGATAAACCAGCTCATGCAAAATCCGGCTCCCATGTATCATCAGAATACCCTGTGGCTTCCATGGCGTCCAAATAGTTCAGGAAAACACCATGGTCCCGAGAATCTTATATTGGGTGTATAAATAAGGTTCTCTTATCACATGCTTTAGGGCTATTTACTATTTCAAACCAATACGTTCTTTTCTTATAACTTAGAAATGCTGTGCTAAAGATACCCATCCATCTTAAATTACTCTAGAAGTGGGATGTGGGTCCATCAAAAGGACAGGAGTTTGGGCATAATTTACCAAAGTAAGTCTCGCATTTTGGGGTTGAGAAATATGCTATGATGATTAAGAAAAAGATTTTGAGAAAGAGATAGTAAGGGGGAAAACAGTCCTTCCCCAGCTATGAATGCATCCTTCTCTACTACTGTAATAGAAACAGTAGATAACTGAAACACAGCAAGAAAAAAATATAGTGTTAAGAAACCGAATTTTAAATCTAAGGCAGATCCAAGAGTATAAGGCATTTATCGTATATTAGAAGATTATATCAAATCAATGAGTCATTTGCGTAACTGATCAATGAGTCATTATATCAAATCAATGAGTCATTTGCCTAACTGGTGTTAGGATATTTGCCTATGTAAGAGGGACGGTGATAAAGATAGATTCCTGCCTGCACAAATAAGATTTAAAAAGTCTTACAAATCTGAAATAAAACCAAAACAAAAAAAAATTATTAGGAGAAAAGAGGGATAATATGTTCTAGATTTGGCAGTGGGACAGTCTTCTTAAATTTTACATGACAGCAGAGAATCATAAAATCATGATATTGGATACCAAAGATTCTATTGATCATATAGAAGCCATAAGGAAGCAAAGTAACAAAAACTGAAATGGTGGTCTTATCTCTTCTATCATTTCAACACATAGGAGGAGGGATGGACCAATTTCAGTATTTTAAGAAAGAGTACTTCACCCAAATGTCCATCGACACATGAATGGCTAAAGAAGATGTAATACACACACACACACACACACACACACACACACACACACACACAATGGAATATTACTCAGCCATAAAAAAAGAATGAAATAATGCTATTTGCAGCAACATGGATGCCACTAGAGATGGTCATAGTAAATGAAGTAAGTCAGGCAGAGAAAAACAAATATCATATGATATCCCTTACATGAGGAATCTAAAAAATAATACAAATGAACTTATTTATGAAATAGACTTACAGACATAGAAAACAAGTTTATGGTTACCAAAGGGGAAAGGAGAGGAGTGATAAATTAGGAGTTTGGGATTAACACATACACACTACTATATATAAAATAGATAAACAACAAGGACCTACTGAATGGTGCAGGGAACAACATTCAATATCTCGTAATAACCTATAATGGAAAAGAATCTGAAAAATTGTATATATATATAATTATATATATAATTTTTCAGGTGTACAGCAAAGTGACTCACCTGAAACATTGTAAGTCAAGTATACTTCAATTAAAAACCAAGTGCTTCAAGTCTGTAAGAAAAATTAATAGAATAATCAGACTCCTAGAATAATTTTAAAATATGAAAGGATGTATCCATGGAAAAAAATGTAAACGTTCAAGAACATATGACAGGGGCTTCCCTGGTGGCGCAGTGGTTGAGGGTCCGCCTGCCGATGCAGGCGACACGGGTTCGTGCCCCGGTCCGGGAGGATCCCACATGCCGCGGAGAGGCTGGGCCCGTGGGCCGTGGCCGCTGGGCCTGTGCATCAGGAGCCTGTGCTCCGCAACTGGAGAGGCCACAACAATGAGAGGCCCACATACCGCAAAAAAAAAAAAAAAACATATGACAAAGGGTGCGTCACATCAGGAATCAAAGGAAAAGCGTGAAATAAACACGGACACAGAACAATGTTGGAGGAGGGGCTGCAGGCAGAAACAGAGCCGTCAGCTCCAACCATCATCTTGAAATTGGCCCTGCGGTGGTCTGATCAGCGTCATCTTGATTGCTTTAAGCACAGTTAACCTTCAGTTCCAGGGTCGGTTTGTTCCCACCTCCTTGAGGCCAGTTCTTGGAAATGTGGCAGCTTTTGTCCTGGCTACAGTATGGTCATCATGTAGTTAACTTCTTCCACCTGCTGGGCGTTTCTGTATCTACAGAACAGCTCACGGCTCAGAATATGATCTGTCGCCCTTGAGGAGGAGCTAAATGTCCTTGACTTTGTGTAATGGCTCAAGTATTATTATTTCGCCTTGTTTGACTGCTTTCCTTTGCTTCTGCTTTTTCTTCTCTGATTGAACTTGTTCTTTGGCCAAAGTTTTTCTACAAACAAGAGGCAGGTGGAGGTCCTGTGTCGGGGTGGTTCTGTCCTGGGAAGGCCCCATAAGGTCCTGCTCTGTTACGAGATGACAGAAGGATGTAATTTCCCCTGCTCTGTTTATCTTCCCATCAACTCCACTGCATTATTTGTCTGTAGTCTCTTTTGTGCAAAGTGCGTCACATTCCGATTCCCAGCAGTGGTTCACAGCTTTGCCATCAACTTGAACATAAACAGACAGAACCTTAGCACGGAGGGGAAGCAACAAATGGCTGAATTAGAGTAGGTTTAAGGACGCTTGGCCCTGCTTTTTTGAAAAGAGTTTACATTACGTTTGTAGAACGTCGCGTTGTGTGGCCGCCGACCCCAGCTGGAGTTAATCGGCACAAAGAAGTATTTGTATTAGTTTTCCTTCCCGATTGCACGTCTTATTAAAGCACCATGTATCTGGCAGTTGTGGATTAGCAGACACACTCTCTGGAAAATACTTACTTTGTGCCTTTGGGGAAATGTCTCCGTCTTGGAATTTGCTCCATTCTACGTTTCAAATTACATGGTGCTTTCTAACTTGAAAACGTATTTCCTTCCTGGTCTGAATTCACCTGCAGGGAGCTAGAGAGAAAATTACCTACCGTAAACAAAAAAAGGTAGGGGTGGAGGGTAACTCATTGTTTGATTCAAAGGAGTGGGTTTTGAAACATTACACAGCATTGGGGAAAGATGACTTGAAAACAAAGGTTCTGATGAGTTCTGAGGTGGAGGGAACTCTTTCCAACGTGGAGACCTAACATGCATTTCTTCGGAAACAATGAACACATGCTGCTTTCAGACCGAAAGATGCTGGTCTAATTTACGTTCGCACCACTGTTCCTGCAAATGTTATGGATGACACTCAATAGAAGGCAGGTCACTGGTTAAGGAGAAATTAGCAGATGGTTCAAATGAGGTAATACATGAAACAATTCGGGGGGAAAAAAGGCTGTAAGGCATACTATATTATTCTTATAATACAGTCATTTGTGTCAAATTATCTAGAAGTTTTGGGGGAGGAAACAGAATCTGATGGTAATCATACCTATCATATATTTATCTATCTACCTATTTGTCTCTCTGCTTTTCTTTCTTTTTTGGCCACACTACGTGGCCTGTGGGATCTTAGTTCCCTGACCAGGAAATGGACCTGGGCCCCCTGCAGTGAAAGCACCAAGTCCTAACCACTGCACGGCCAGGAAATTCTACGTCTATCTATCTGCGTGGTCAGACCATTCCAGATGGCGGTTCTCATGCTTTCTGTCCATCCCCCACTTGACCAGTCAGTGTTTCACGCGCAGGACTCTCCAATCCTCTTAATTATAGGGCTTAATTAGTAACTGCCTACAGGCTTGCCCCCAGCCCCAGCCGCTGGTTTCCCTGGTAACTGATGAGACAAGCTGACGTATATCTCCCCCTATAAATGGTAGCTTTCTCCGCCCCCTGGGTAGTGAAGATGGCGTTGTGGCTCGTCTGTTGACTGCTGCCCATGGCCGGGTGTTGCTCTAGGACCCTGCTTCAGACGTGTAAGGTCCCCCATCTCTTAAACCATCGAGTCTCTGTTGCTGACTCCCAGCTCTTTCTTTGGTCTTCAGGCTGGGCAACTACAAGCTTTGCAAACCTGCTGGCTGCAGCCCCCGAGTTCATGAGCCAGCCGGGAGGCCGAGGAAACCCCGGTAGGTGCTGAGACATCGGGAAATAAGGACGGAGAATGGAAAATTACGGGGGTGATTCCAGCGAGGCCGCCTGCTAGCTTGTGTAGCCCTGTGGCAGCTGACCCCCATGAGTAGAACCTTTCCCACTCTATTGAGGACGCCGTCTTAACGTCAGAGTCTCTCTGGAGTTTGAAGGTAGCAGCCCTGTGCTCCTCGCTCACGATATCCCACACAAGCTTCAGGGGTATCACCACAGGGACAGGCTTGTGATTTGGATGTGGCTGGTTACCCAGAAAGTTGGCGCTTGTGGCAATGGCAAAGTAACCAGAGTACTGTTGGGCTGCTGGTCCCAGCCGTGGAAGCGGGCAGAGCAAGGTGACGGCGGGATGTGAGCCCAGCTGTATGCTGTCTACAGTGCGTTGCATCAGCTGGGAGACCTTAAAAAAAGGCCGGCGCACTTCATTTAGCAATGCAAAACCCCACTCTTTGGGTTCTACAACAGTTGTGCACGACCTATGGGACCCCCACGGACACGGGTGGGGATACAGCAACCCACTTTAGTAGCCATAAAGGTCAGAGATGGGCCGGTACAAAGGACAAACCCCTGCCTTTCTATCCTCCTTAAAATCCCGCGGCTGCCCGGCTACGGAGGGATGACTTCAATGAGATGGGAAACTTTGCTCTCAAACATGCGGATACATCCCAGGGACCATTGACCCAGTGCTTACGCCATGTTAACCCAGAGGCAACTAACTAGTCAACACCATCCGAGTTCAACTGTTGACCACCAAAGGACTGAAACGCTGCTGCAACTACCGGGGAGCAGAGCAACTCACATTTGCCCTTGCCGGTGGACCTACCCTGGGGGAGCACATTGCAAAATGGCCCTGGACGTGGCAGGTAAGTCCCCGGTGGTTTGGGGTGGCCGCCGCCCGTGGGAAACAGGCTAGAACGTGACTTAGAGATTTCACCTGTCTTTACCCGGCCCCATGGAGGACTCCTAATGTCATTAATCCAGGTTCCCTAGTGGAGAAAGGCAACATTCTGTTAACCCTGTGGTGTTTTAGACCATCTCTCTAGTATTCGGCACCGGCTATGTGGATGGAGGGTGGACGGGTTACTGCGGGACAGGACAAAAAACACAGGCAGAGTTGGCGTTATCTCAGAAGGCTGTCCTTGCTTGTATCTGCTTAATGGTCGTGATTCTCCCTGTGTTGTGCCTGTTAAATGTCTTATATTTTGTCCTTTGCCTGAGCAGAGGAAATCTGTTGGCGGACTGGGGGGCAGTGATGGCCTCACTGGGAAATGAGTCTGGACCCTGGGTTTACAGGGAGATGCCCTGGTTGTCCTGCTGTGCACTTTCCTGAAAAATTGGACCCATGAGAAGTTGGCTTAATCTTGATACTCTCTAGCTGCCGGCATCTGCGTTGCAATTGCAGTATTTGGTTGCAGTGCCCCTCTGCACCCCTGACCCCAGGGATACCTCGGAAGAGAGGCGGACCGAGGGTCGTGCAGGGTATGTGGCGGGAGCAGTTATGGTCAGGCCGCTCAAGGCGGCTGGTCTCTTGTTCTCTGGACCAGTCACTGCTTTGTTCACAGGACTAACCAATCCTCTTAATTATAGGACTTAATCGCTAATTGCCTACATGATTGCCCCCTCATCCAGGTGCTGGTTTCCCTGGTAACAGAGGAGCCAACCTGATGTCAGTTCCCCTATAAATGGTAGCCTCCTTCTCCCCCGAGTAGCAAAGGTTATTGCCGTGTCCTCTTTGTCGTCTGCTGGACATGGTGGAGGTGTTGCCCCAAGACCTTTTGCTTAAGATCCCCTGCCTCTGTCCCCATCTCTGGGCTCTTTCCTCGGTCCCCATGCTGGGCAATTACAAGGCTCGCAGGTCTGCGGGGTTCAACCCAACACTGTTATCTATAAGTCACCTCCCTCTCATCTATTTATCTGTCGATATCTGTAGATATATGTATACATACCCATATATGACATATATGGTGTGTATGTGTGGATATATGTGTGAACACACACGCGCACACACACAGGAAATTACTAAATATAAGGTAAGTGCGGTCTCTTACAACACACCCTATCAGGTGGGAAAAAACTCCTGTCCCCAGAAAATGGAAGGATGTAAAAACCAAGCCTAGGGGAACAGAAACAGGCAGCTGCAGATCCAGCCCACCTTTCTGATCCATGTGTGAAATGACGTGCACCACACAGGTTTTTGGGGTTTTTTTGCGGGAGGGTTACATTAGAAATTAGAAATAGAATTTCTTTAGATGTTTTTTATCCAGTTTAAACTAACAAATGCCATTAAAAAAGAAAAGGTAATGCATCTTTTTTAAAGGAGGTATGTTTTCCAAAAAGCAGTGAGAATAGAGGAAATACCTTAGGTTCTTGCAGCTCTATTGCGTGACTAGCGAACCCGACTAGACCCAGCCGGCGTCTCCTATCCCCTCTGCATTTAGCGTGTCGTGAGGTCTAAGTCTGTGTAGCGTGTGGTAAACATCACTGTATGTACACTCTCAGAAAGAGAGATGCCAGCAGTAAATCAGCTCGTAGTATTAAGACTCTTGACCTTGCGGACCCCCAGTCCACACTTGGACACTTTGAGAACCACTGTTCCGAGTTCCCTCTGTTTGTCTATCTTGCACTGCATCGAGTATCACTTCGAATGCCGGGTGATCCTCGGCGGTCCTCTCATAGGTACAAGGGAGGCACTAAAACAAAGATGGAAGCTCTGTGTCTGGACAGGTTTTGCCGACACGTGGGGCTCACCCTAAAATGGGGGACAACAGGGACATGTAAATGCCGGTATCGTTTCTGTTTTCTCCTCTCTGTTTTCCTGGAGAGAAATGTTGTAACCCGTGCTGTTAGCAATTTTTAGAATCCACTGGAGAGTGGGATGAGCATCTCAACATTTGATGTATAGACTTTACCTTAATTCCCTTGTTTTCTGTATAAACTCACCCGCTGCCCACTAGCCATGGTTGGTGGTTGGAAGGATGGAGCCCCCTGGAGAGAAATGATCTCCAGTGGGTCAACTGCCAGGTCCAGTAGGAGGTGATTTTTCTAGCTCTGTGGGATGGAGTATGGGGATTGGGAGACTGAGTTTTTCAAGCAAGTCCTGCTTTATCCCCACCTGGCATTCCACCTTCAGAGGCCTCTTACACCACCAATTACTAGCATTCCTGGCGTTTGGGGCCAAGACTTGTCCTATTTCCTGGTTTTACTCCCTTTCTCTTAATCTGGACACATTGCATGTACCCATCTGACTTCCAGTTTGCATTATTTTGCTGAAATCTTGAATATGCTGTCATTTGCTCTCCTCCTTGTGAATTTTTGCTTCTTAGGCGTACTTTCCTTTAATCTGCCTGGTGAGTTTATGGGGACAAAAAGAGTTCAGTTTGCTGTGTTGAATGAGGCATCTGCAAATTCCCTCACATGTAGTCCCTTTGTTATGCCTTGAAGTAGCCCCTGCTTGAGCAACAATGGAACATTCACCATCAACCACTTGCATCATTGGTTAATTAACATAGTCTTACACTCCATGAATCGGCACTAACCACCCGTTCAGTGACACCCCATATCTGTCCTTCTTTGTATCCTTTCATTCTCTTCCCTTTCCTGGGGACGCCCATTCCTTACCCTTCACGAACAAGAGAACAAAACACAAAGGGAGAAATAAGCACAATTGAGGTCGTGTCAGTAAGGACTTGAATCAGAGTAGGTCGTAGCCAGCACTTGCAAGAGAGAGAGTTGGCTGGAGAAGTTCAATGCTGGGCAACTGTGGACTCACGCTTCCAGACCTGCTCATGTGTCACCTTCTCTCTGAAGCCACACAGATGACATTCCTTTGCTACTGCGTTCCTACCACTAGCTGTGAACGTTCGTAAAGTTGGGTATCGTTTATGTGCCCACCTACTGGCCTCTGACAAAGGGCTGTACACATCTCGAGCTTCCTGCAATCTGTTGAAGCACCTCAAGTATACGTCATTACCTTAAGCTGCTATTTAAATCCAGGTGATCTGTACTGATAACTTGTTAAACCCAACAGGCAAAAAGCAACATTTTTGAATGTGTAAGAAAGCGTAATATATACTAGATTAGCACTGCATCAATAACACATTTTTATTAAGAAAATCTCTTTGTGCATACCTCACTGTACACTGGCATGAAATCCCAAAACATTTACCTACCTGTCATAGACAAATAGTTGAAGAGTTGACGTAGCCAATATCAGTTACAGAAGCAAGAAGTTAAAGTGTACATACAATTGAAATTTTGTGTCTGAAAATAAAGCGTGTCTCCTCTGCATTCGTTTCTCAGAATAACACTTCCCATAATGAAATGTTCAGATTCCAAAAAATTTTAAAGATGGTCTTTACATAAATAGGCCTTATGTTTATTATATCATGCAATGTGGACATCCCATGTTGAAGACTAAGCTTCTTATTATCAAACCAGTTTTATTCAAGTATAACCAGAGGAACATAGGCTGGAATCAATTTATTTGTAAGAGAGATACACGGGAGGATTCATTTCCCCACTGTAAGATAGAAACTGTATTTAAAAGTAGATTCGGATTGCTTATGATGCCGAATCCAGCCTCTGTATCCCGACATTGAATTAAATCTCAGAGGAGTTTTGGGTAAAGTAGAAGAGAATAGCTTTCTTGATTTGCCAGGCAAAGGGGGCCACAGTGGGCTAATGCCCTCAAAAACTTTGTGTCCTGACCCGGAGGGGGTTAGGGAGGAGTTTTATAGTCATGGTTCAAAGGGCGGCCGATCAGCTCGTGGTCACTCTTCTGATTGGTTGGTGGTGAGGTCATCGGGAGTCAGCATCATCAACCTTCTGGTTCCAACCCGTCTGAGGTCTGCGTGCTGGTGGGCAGCATGCAGTTACCTTCTCCAGCCTGGTGGAGGTTTCAGTATCTGCAAAACGGCTCAAAGGTATTGTTACATGTATCCTTTGAGGGGAAACCAGGACCTGCCCCCAGGCTGCACCATTGTTTCTTTTGACTGTTCCTCCCTTGTCTCTGCATCCCCTCCTTTCCCTGATTAGCAACTGTTTGAATCTGCCTGTTGGAATTCAGGGAAGGTCATGGAGGCTGAATGAAGCCTATTTCCTGTAATCAAGAAACGGGGGACACAGGAAGGCTTTTGTCCCCAGGAGCTCCACAGGGCCCTGCTCAGTTTCACGTAGGTTTTGGACTGGTAGTGTAAAACAAAACAAAATCCCATGCATTTAGTGGCTTGAACATCCAAGAACAGTGACTGTCAATCTTTAAGTAGCTTGAAGATAATTGCTCTGGGACTCGCATGGTGACTGATGGTATTAGAAATAAGGGGGTTTCTGCCTTGTTGCAGGTCCAGAGTCTTTTCATGATTTAATGTAAATTCTTAACCTCCCGTTAGGAAAGGAATGGCTAGTGTAAAGTGGTCACCTCTCTGCCTTAAAGTTTCCTGGACGTTATTCAGACAACGCATCTTTACATCCAGTTGTGCACAGTGTGGTCTCATGGACACACCCAATCCCAAGAGGGGCTGAAAAATACAGTCTATGCCCTACTGACCAGGGCTGAACAAAGACCACAGTTCATTCACTGAAGAGGAAAAGTGAAATGGGTATCGGGGAAAATCTAGCCGTCTCTGCTGTAGGATTGAAGGCATTTTTTTGTTTGGTTTTCTACATGGAAAACCACAAGCTTCTCATGAATCCATACAGATTATAAACATCAACATATGACTCTCATCTTCCTAATGCAAGGTTTGAAAAGTACTTGTGTATCCTTTTAGAAGTTTTATCCCAATGTGTTGATTTTTTTTTTTCCCACATCCATTGTAAGAACTGAGGTCAGAAAAGGTGAGAATGAATATGATTTTGGGAGACATGACAGTGCTCCTTATAATTCGCATCTGTTCACACCATGAGCATCTTAACCTACACATCTTAAAGTGGCAAACAAAACATTTTCTAGAGAGGAAAGTGATCAGTTATCCACACATGTAAGGAGTCTGGACAGTATTATTCCTGTTACCAGATATCTGCCTTCCTTGGTAGAGGTCTCTGTGACTATTACCTTTTGAATGTTATGCAGGGGACCATGGGACCCCTGGAAATCCTTGTGAAGAAAATTGCTCCTATGGAGAAGGCAGGCTTTGAGAAGTTTTGAAAGCAGAACCACACAGGTTTGATTGAGGTGTGGAGGTCAAACTAAAAGTAGTAGACAATCAAAGAACATAGACAATTGACGAACATGGTGGGTAGAGGAGAGGCAGATAAAATAGACAAAGTACATAAGAGTGTACCCAGCCATGCACGATACATGCATGAGGATGCAAAGGTCTTACGCTCCAAATTCAAGGGGGAAAAAAATAAGACTTATTCCCCCTCCATAGCCACATAAAACACCAGAAGTGGTTTCCGAGTGACCCAATCCATCAGTGTCACCTATGCATCAGGAATGATGCATCTGGAACCTGCCAAATCACAGAGCCTTGTACTTTGGAAAGCAAGCCCATCAGCCACCAGCCTCCCACCAGAAACCATGTTTCCATCAATCATCCCATGAAAATGCCATGTTGAACGTTTGCCAGAACTTTCCAAATATAGGATAAGAGCAGCTGATTGCCTGCTTCAATCACACTTGAATCTATAGGCCCAGCTACGTTTTTGCTCCGCAAGCAATACATTAAACCTTTGGGGTTTTGTTTTCAGACGCTTCTTTCTTCAAACGACTTTCGATTTGTGGTAACTTCTAGAAAATATACTCTTGCTACATAATTTAGAGTTTGAAGTTAGCATTTTCGCTTCTCAGTCTGCCTGCCTTATTGCATGGATGTGACTCGGCTAAACCCACATTTTTTTAAAATTATAGGATAGTTAGATACACCTGAAACCTACATAATATTGCAAAACATAGTGATTCAAAATGTTTGTAGCTTGTACTCCATTTAAATTTACTGTAAAGTATCATCTGTATTCCCTGTGTTGTACGCTACATCCTTGTAGCCTGTTTCTTTTAAACGTGGTAGTTTGTATCTCTTAATCCCCTCCCCCTATCCTGCCCCTCCCATTTTCCCTCTCCCCACTGGTCACCACTAATTTGTTCTCTATGCCTGTGAGTCTGCTTCTGTCTTGTTATAGCCACCCGTTTTATTTTTAGATTCCACATATAAGTAGTAACATAGAGTATTTAACAAACATACATTTTTAAAGCCATCGCTAACCATCGTGATCTGCAGCCCATTGTGATGACTCGTCAATGCCTTGTGAAGCAAGGCAGCAGTACCAACACGTCTAAAATTCTTCAGATCGTGGACAGTCCGTGGGAAAAGTTTAAGTATTTGTTTCTGTTCGCACGGATAACTTGAAATGTACTCGGGTCCTTTCCCTCCCTAGCTTCACTGCCGTTTTTCCTGGTGCAGGAAAAACGTGTTTCCTCCTGAAGTCGGAAAGTATTAGAGGTGCTTGAGCAAGGTAGATGAGAAGGCTGGATAAACAGGGCAGCATGGATTACTGCTTTCTATTGTGTAATCCAGGAGACTTCCCATGTTAGTGTGTAGTGTATCGATGGCCTCAGGATTTACCCTGACTCTGTCTAGGAAGATGCCGTAATTCAGCCTTGAGGGCCAGTTGCCATTTCTGACATCCTTGAAGGGTGTGCTGTTTTTTACAAGGGAATTTCCTATGTAGAATTTTAAAACTAAAAGTGCTTGAAATATATATGGGGTTTCGGGGGTGGGGGCATTAAGGGCTCTTTGGCACAGATCCTGGGTTTTGGGGTCCAGAAACAAGTGTTTGCTATATTCTTGTCGGTTCTTGTAACAACTTGTCGCATGTTTAAAAAGCTACATTTCCAATCCCTCCTCTAAAAATGGAGAAAACCACGTCTTCCAGTTCTGCTCTGATACACTGCGTTATGTATTCTAATGCGTGTCTGTATCTGCGTCCTTACTTCTGTTCTACACTTTTATTACAAATATATACATGGGTGTTACAGACACACATATATACACATGTGTCATGTGTGTGTATTGTTATTATAGTAAGAACGGTACAACGTGGCCTTTATCTTCAGTAAGGGTGATGTTTGGCCCCCATCCTTAATGTATATACATTCTTCCTTCCCTTTATCTTTCTGTCCTGGAAACAACAAATTCTTTTGGGTTACAGCTGGGAACCCTAGTACTGCCATATGAGTCATATATAATATAGGTGTCTTACCTATCTACTGTTTCATGTATGCATATGTGCATGCATGTTTATACTCGTATGTATAATCATATATATATATACTCATGTATATATGTTTGTGCAGTTCAGAAATTCTTTTCTCCCACTATTTCTCTCCCTCTCTCTCAAGTATATTTCTGTATATTACAAAATCTCTATGTAGAGAGAGATTTAGTACTATATTACTAATTTAGTAATATTATTAATATATTTTAATAATACATTAAATATATTAAATGTAACAATATGTTAAATATGTTAAATTTAATAACATGGTAAATATATTCTAATTAATAGTAATATTTATTAATACTAATTTACTACATCAGTAAATATACTACTATTACTGTATTAGTAATATATAGAGATATATTTATATAGCACTAATATATAGAGAGATAACATGGAGAGATTTAGTAATACATAATATCTATTAAAAAATAGAGATTTAGTATATATTACTAAACTGCTTGGATATTTATATAATTTTTAGTTTTTTATTTCAGATCTATCACAAGAACATTAATAGCCAATGCTGGTAGTCCGTAAAGAGATGTATGTTTTGGGTTTTTTTTTTTCCCCAAACAGGCTTAGAAAACACTGTCTTTCAAGTTTTGACTGGATTTGATTCGTTTTGGCAAGTCGTTACCTTGTCACATTGCATTACCTGCAAAATCAAGTCCGAATTATTGGAGGAGACATACAAGCTCCCTGGGGACTAATTTTTAATGCAAACATTGGAGGCTGCAAGGCTGTTGAGTGGCTTTTGCATCACAAACATGAGGATACAAAGGCAGCCCCATCATGCTGTTGGGACTGGCCTAACCTTTCTCAATTGTTAGACCCACCAGTGTTTATTCCAGAGAAGACTCTTGCTGCTGGTGACCTGGAATAGGTTTCCTAGTTGTAACCACAAAACATTGCCGTGATTCCCCTGAGGGTGAGTGAGAATTCCTCTTGAGCCGCCATTCTGGCTGAGCCTGTTTTTGACTTGGGTGGCAGAGAAAGGTTGCACGAACTGTCTCTTCCTTAGTGTAATTAATGACTTGGTTTTTCCAACATTTTCCAAAGTAACGAACAACTACCAAAGCACACGATTTGCCCATAGTTACATTAGTCCAGTGTTTTCCAATTCATCTGTAATGTACTTTTTTCATGCATCCTTCTTAACTGGTCCCTTGTTAGGAAGTCACACTCTAAAGCACCCGTTTTTGCATTTGTCACCTAAAATTTAGTGCATGACACTTGTGATGCAAGGATGGAGAAAATTTCCATCTAAATGAATTGTTTGCTGTCAGACCGTGGGTGCACCCGTGTTGAAAACCTTTGGCAAAGAGCCAGAATCTCACTGAGTCAAGTTGTAGCCTCTGCAGAAGAAGGATCACCAGGCAACACTGACAGTTGCAGTGCAAAGAAAAAAAAAAATGATGACATATACATATGCGTATATATTTAACGGCAAAAATCCTATACATAAAATGTGTCAATGGTGATAAAAAAAAATCACTCGTACTCCAGAGTAGAAGTAGTTGAAGAGCTTAGGGAGTTTTCACTCCTGAAAAGGATCTCTGAGCACACTTAATGTTTATCTAAAGTAACTTATTTATTTATTTTTGGCTGCATTGGGTCTTCATTGCTGCACGCGGGCTTTCTCTAGTTTCAGTGAGCGGGGGCTACTCTTTGTTGGGGTGCACGGTCTTCTCATTGTGGTGGCTTCTCCTGTTGTAGAGCACAGGCTCTAGGCATGCAGGCTTCAGTAGTTGTGGCATGCGGGCCCAGTAGTTGTGGCTCACGAGCTCTAGAGTGCAGGCTCAGTAGTTGTGCCACATGGGCTCAGTAGTTGTGGCTTGTGGGCTCAGTTGTGGCGCATGGGTTTGGTTGCTCCGCGGCATGTGGGATCTTCCTGGACCAGGGCTCGAACCCGCGTCCCGTGCATTGGCATGTGGGTTCTTAACCACTGCACCACCAGGGAAGTCCCCTAAAGTAACTTAAAAATTGTATATCTTAAAGAAAAGTATGAGTCTTGAATTCCATTCCTGAATCAAAATATCATTTTCTGTTTCACACCTTTTCCTCAGAGCGTCACATCTTTTTATGTACACGTCAGCTGACGGTCCATGAACTCTCTCGCCTTCATTTAACACAGCTTTAGAGGTATTTTGGCTCATGCTCTTTTGTCAGTTTTTATTATTTATGGTCAGTGGTTTGGAAGTTTCTCCACTTCCAGCGGTTGGATTTAGGCAGAACATGAAAAAGGGGAGACGAGATTCAAAGTTTACATTGATTAATGAGTTCTTAAATTTGATTCCACATAAGTACGTCTGGTCTTCTGTGAGGGTTTACATAATTAGGAAATTTGAAGTAGTCATCAAAGATAGTCTGACTGGGCTTCCCTGGTGGCGCAGTGGTTGGGAGTCCGCCTGCCGATGAAGGGGACGCGGGTTCGTGCCCCGGTCTGGGAAGATCCCCCATGCCGCGGAGCGCCTGGGCCCGTGAGCCGTGGCCGCTGAGCCTGCGCGTCCGGAGCCTGTGCTCCGCAACGGGAGTGGCCACAGCAGTGAGAGGCCCCCGTACCGCAAAAAAAAAAAAAAAAAAAAAAAGATAGTCTGACTTTCCTTTCCTTTGACTGGGAACAAGGTAGATCGAGAATCACAATGCCATTCATTTGAGTACTGGGAGTAATAGACAAGACTTTGGACGCACAGACTGTGACCGCACGCCCTAGCTCCAAAAACATGGTTTATCTTGACCCAACGCTGAGCAATTGAGGGTAAACATCTAGACACGAAGTGCTTTCCCAAGAGGAACAGACTGGGGTGGTTTCCATAAGTGCCAATGAGCTCTTTATAGGACCCTAAATATTGTTGTCTTTGAAAGACAGTAATGTAATTATTATTATACCCTCATGACTCTAGTGAGTTATGTCTACCACAGACCAAAGGGCTGTAACCTACATCAGAGCTCTCAGTGGCTGATAATGGATTTGTGACTCTAAGAGGTTAGGTGTTTTGCGCGGGGTGGTAAAGCCCGCAGGAGAGAGTGTGCACAGGATTGCCTTGTCTTTAGATTGTTGCGGGTGGCATTTCCACCCTGACTCTTCGTTGCCCTGTGCCTCAAGGTGAATCACTGAGTCTCTCTGCACTTCAGTTTCTGCACTGGCAACGTGGCAAATGTAACATTCCATTCCTCGTATAGCACAGCAAGATAACGTAGCAGCCATATTGGTCTTACGAGGGCTGCCATAACAAAACACCACAGAATGGGTGGCTTGAAGAACAGAAGTTAATTTTCTCACACTTCCAGAAACTAGAAATCTCAGATCATGGGGTGTGAACAGGGCTGGTTTCTGGTGAGACTTCTCAGCTTGGCTCGCAGATGGACATCTTGCTGTGTCCTCACGTGGCCTCTCCTCACTTTACCATAATCACGTCCTCGAAGACTTTATGTCCAAACGGAGTCACGGTGGGGGTTAGGGCTTCAGCACATGAATGTGCGAGTTGGGGACACTCTTCCGTCCATGCCAATAACACAGCATGAGGTCACAACTCAACACGGAACTCTCGACACGATGCAGCATAACGCAGTATGGTTGTAACGATTAAATAGTATGCACCAGATACTTAGCAGAGTCTTGGCATTTAGCAGGTACTGACGGCGTGTTTGAAGTAGCCAGTTTCTCCCCACGCACGCACCTCCACACACACAAGGAAAAGAAAAAAGAAAATTGGTAGATCTTAGATTCCAGCCACGGTCCTCCGTCTCTGAAGTACAGTTCACACTTCGCTGTGGTTGACAGAAATACTGGAACAACCTAAGTGAGCACCTAAATGAGCCCCCCGAACGCGCGTTCCGGTCCTTTCTATTCTTGCCGTTGGCAACTACCACGTCACGGGTGTCTGTCTGTGATGGCCTGTCCCGTTCCATTCAGAGATACACTGCTATGCAGTTGCTTCGTTTGGTCCACTGCTGTGATGCAGGGCCATGTAGTAGGAGTTCGTGAAACCCGTGCTGACGGAAAGAAGGACGTCTTTTCCTTTACTGTTCCAGTTTTTCTGCGGAGATCTGATTTATGGAGCATCTTAGAATGATCTCTGCTTTAAAGAAAGATGATAAACCACATGACAGGATTCTCCCTTAAGTGACAGCTAAGAGAACGATGAGAAGAAAAGTTAAATGAGGCACGCTAGTGAACACCAAGAAGGAAGCCCTTTCAGAGTAATCCTCATTACCTCTGCCTTACCATTCACACCCCAGAACACCTGGGGTGTGTGCCTGTTCAAAGTTTGCGCATGGCCTTTTGACAATGGATACATTGTTTTCTAAAAAAATGTATTAAATATGTGAACAGGACGAGATGTGATGAATGAGTTTTATTATTGAAAGAATGATAAAGTGAGTTAGTACAGTTGTAAAGAATAATTTGTCTCACGCATCAATATGCTAGGTTTATGATGTTTACTACATTTATGAATGAAAATCGTGTCTTTAGGATTCAACAAGGACACCAGGAGCCTGCGTGTAGGACAGCATAAGTAACTGTCAGTCTTCCATGAAGCTGTTCATGGAAATGCACAGACCGGACAAAAATTCTAAGGGAAAATATTATACTAGTAAGTGTAGGATCAGGGTATAGGGTATGGTAGTCTTTTTTTCTTTTTTTTAAAGGTCTTTATTGTTATTTATTTATTTATTGGCTGTGTTGGGTCTTCGTTGCTGCATGCGGGCATTCTCTAGATAATTGTAGCTGGATGCTGAAAACCTGACCTTCTCTCTCTTTCTCTCTCTGTCTCTGTCTCTCTCTCTCTCTCTCCCTCTCCACCCTCTGCAAAGGCCATCAGGGGTCATGCAGCCTCCTTCCCAATACTCCTTTCTGCTACATGTTTTACATGCATGGGCATCTCGGGTGGGGAGGGCAGTGTCCACTCAACCTGGCTGTGTTACATATAACTAGGTATATATGTACATCTAGTCATGGGGTTCAGGATGGGAAAGCCCATTGGTCCATAGATATAGAATAAAATAGGATAGGGTAAAATGGGATAGAATAGGACGGAATGGTATGGAGCAGAACGGAATAGAACAGAACAATACAACTGGGCTTTTATCTTCAATAAGGGTGATGTTTGGCCCTCATCTTTTTTATTCCACCCACATCCAATTTCTCATTTTTTCAGATCCCATATGCTATGATTGAGGATTCTCAAAGGCCTCGAAAGGACCCTCAAGCTGGCCAGTGTTGAGACATTATGATTTGTTTCCAAATAGCTAGGACCTAGCACAGTGCTAAGCTTCTTAATTTTTTAATTGAGGTATAATTGCTGTGCAATATTATATAAGTTACAGATGTACAATATAGTGATTCACAATTTTTAATGGTTGTATTCCATTTATAGTTATTACAAAATATTGGTTATATTCCCTGTATTGTACAGTATATTCTTATAGCTTGTTTTATACCTAATGGTTTGTACGTCTTAATCCCCGACCCTTGTGTTGCCCCTCCCCACTTACCTCTCCCCACTTGTAACCACTAGTTTGTTCTCTGTATCTGTCTGTTTCTTTTTAGTTTTATTCATTAGTTTCTTGTATTTTTCAGATTCCACATATAAGTGATAGCATACAGTATTTGCCTGTCTCTGTCTGACTTATGTCACTTAGCATAATGCCTTCCAAGTCCATCCATGTTGCTACAAATGGCAAAGTTTCACTCTTTTTTATGGCTGAGTAGTATTACACTATATACACACACACACACACACACACATATGTATATACACAAATACATACCATATCTTCTTTATGCATTCCTCTGTGGGTGGACACTTAGATTTCTTCTATATCTTGGATATTGTAAATAATGCTGCTACGAACATTGGGGTGCATGTATCTTAGAGTTTTTGGGTTTTTTGCATATATACCCAGGAGTGGAATTTCTGGGTCATATGGTAGTTCTATTGTTAGTTTTTTGAGGAATCTCCATAGTGTTCTCCATAGTGGCTGCACCAATTTACATTCCCACCCATAGTGTAGGAGGTTCCCTTTTTCTCCACATCGTTGCCAACATTTGTTATTTGTGTTCTTTTTGATGATGGCCATTGACAGGCATGATGTGATATCTTATTGTGGTTTTGAGTTATATTTCCCTGATGATTACCAATGTTGAGCATCTTTTCATGTAACTGTTGGCCATCTGTATGTCTCCTTCGGAAAAATGTCTGTTGAGTTCTTCTGCTCATTTTTTATCAGGTTTGGTTTTTTTTTTGATGTTGAGTTGTATGTGCTGTTCATATATGTTGGATATTAATCCCTTATTGGTCATATCCTTTGCAAATATTTTCTCCCATTCAGTAGATTGTGTTTTCATTTTGTTGATCATTTCCTTTGCTGTGCAAAACCTTTTAAGTTTAATTAGGTCCCATTTGTTTATTTTTATGTATTTATTTTGCAGTACGCGGGCCTCTCACTGTTGTGCCCTCTCCCGTTGCGGAGCACAGGCTCCGGACGCGCAGGTTCAATGGCCATGGCTCACAGGCCCAGCCACTCCGCGGCATGTGGGATCTTCCCGGACCGGGGCACGAACCCATATCCCCTGCATTGGCAGGCGGTCTCTCAACCACTGTGCCATCAGGGAAGCCCCCATTTGTTTATTTTTGCTTTTGTGTCCTTTTGCAGATGGATCAAAACAACATTGCTGTGATTTATGTCAAAGAGCATTCTACATTTTCCTTTAGGAGTTTTATAGTATCCAATCTTATATATAGGTCTTTAATCCATTTTTAGTTTTTGTATATTGTATTAGAGAATGCTCTAATGTCATTCTTTTACATGTAGCTGTCCAGTTTTCTCAGCACCACTTATTGAAGAAACTGTCTTTCTCCATTGTATATTCTTGGCTCCTTTGTTGTAGATTAATTGACCATAAGTTCTTGGGTTCATTTCTGGACTTTCTATACTATTGCATTGATCTGTGTGTCTGTTTTTTGCACCAGTACCATACTGTTTTCATTACTGTAGCTTTGAAGTATAGTCTAAAGTTAGAGCGCATGATTCCCCCATCTCCGTTCTTTCTCAAGACTGTTTTTTGCTATCCAGGGTCTTTGTGTTTCCATACAAATTTTAAAATTATTTGTTCTAGTTCTATGAAAAATGCCATTGGTAATTGGATAGGGATTACATTGAACCTGTATATTTCCTTAGTAGTACAGTCATTTTACCAATATTGATTCTTCCAATCCTAAAAGACACAGTAAATCTTTCCATTTGTATTGTCTTCAATTTATTTCATCAGTGTCTTATAGTTTTCCAAGTATAGCTCTTTTGCCTCCTTAGGTAGGTTTATTCCTAGGTATTTTATTCTTTTTGATGTGATGGTAACTGGGTTTCCTGCATTTCTCTTTCTGATAGTTTGTTAGGGTATAGAAATGTAACAGATTTTTGTGTATTAATTTCATATCCTGAAATTTTACCTAATTCATTGATGAGCTCTAGTAGTTTTCTTGTGACATCTTTAGGATTTTCTATGTATAGTATCATGTCATCTGCAAACAGTGACAGTTTTACTTCTTCCTTTCCAATTTGGATTCCTTTTCTTTTTCTCTGATTGCTGTGGCTAGGACTTCCAAAACTATGTTGAATAAAAATGTTGAGAGTGGGCATCCTTGTCTAGTTTCTGATCTGAAAGGAAGTGCTTTCAGTTTTTCACCATTGAGTATGATGTTAGCTGTGAGTTTGTCATATATGGCCTTCATCATGTGGAGGTATGTTCCCTCTATGCCACTTTATGGGGAATTTTTAATCATACATGGATGTTTTAGAGCTGATGATTCTTGGATGGCATTTGTCTAGGATCCTTTAGAACCTATAGAGCCAACTAGATCACTTGTTCTACACTCAAGTCTAGTTATTAGTCCAACTAAGTCATCCTCAATGAGAAATAGATAGTTGGTGTTTTCACTTATAAGCTTTTAATCAAACTGTCTCAGCCTTGCTTTTACCCAGTAAAATATGCTGAGTCATTGTGAGTTCCCTTACAATATTTAGATGTTGACATGAAAGCAAGAAATACGGTCGTGATGTTGGCTCAAGAGAGAATATGATGAAATTTTTGAACTTTTAAAAATAGTCCTTTGTTCTTTGAATTTTTAAAAGCTATATAAGCAGCATCTAAACTATTGATTTCATTACAAGCCCCAACAAAAAGAATTCATTTCCAAATGTGAGAAAAACTTGAAAGAGACTGGATAACAGCGTGGGGATTGGAGATGACTAACATTTGTGATTACTTATCACAAGTGAAACTTTTTATAAAGGAAAAAATCAAGGAGACATCTTTAATCTTCCTTCAAAAGGCATTTAATACAAATGAATAATTTTACTGCTTTCCATTTCCACTCTTTTTTTTTTTTTTAAAGGGCTTCAAATGCTTGGCTTTTTATTTATTTACTTATTTATTTTTGGCTGTGTTGGGTCTTCATTTCTGTGCGAGGGTTTTCTCTAGTTGTGGCAAGCGGGGGCCACTCTTCATCGCGGTACGCAGGCCTCTCACTATCGCGGCCTCTTGTTGCGGAGCATAGGCTCCAGACACGCAGGCTCAGTAGTTGTGGCTCACAGGCCTAATTGCTCCGCGGCATGTGGGATCTTCCCAGACCAGGGCTCGAACCCGTGTCCCCTGCATTAGCAGGCAGATTCTCAACCACTGCGCCACCAGGGAAGCTCCGTTTCCACTCTTTTTCACATTCATGCATCCACTTTAAAACAAAGTATTGATTAAAAAGTGCTTAATTGTTAACTGACGATGATGCTTATATTGTTTAATCTGTTGTTTAAAGTCATTTTATATTCCCAAGTCATTTATTTCCCCTTGAATTTGATTTTGTCATACTTATCTTCTGTAGTAAAATTTCTAAAACATAACTCTAACCCTTTTAGGAATATTTTAATAAACTCAATAACCATGCCTTAATAATCTTGTTATGGACATCAAATTTTCCAAATTAATAATGAATTAGATGAGTAGAGAGAGAAATAGATTTCCTTTACTTTATTTTTATTGAGATATACTTGACATATAACATTGTATTAGTTTCAGGTGTACAACACGATGGTTCTGTATTTGTATGTATTGTGAAATGATCACCACAATAAGTCTAGTTAACATCCATCACCACCTGTAGTTACAGTCTCATCTTTCTTGTGATGAGAACTTTTAAGATCTACTTCCTTAGCAACTTTTAAAGATGTAATACAGTATTATTAACTACAGTTACCATGCATGCTGTGCCTTACATCCCAAGGACTTATTTATCTTATAATTGGAAGCTTGTCCTGTTGGGTATATTTAAACCAGTGCTTGAACAATTTGATTTTTCTTAATGACCCTGACAAGTTTTTAAATGTATCATTTAATGACATTGCACAGCTTTTAAAAATATCTTTATTGGAGTATAATTGCCTTACAATATTGTGTTAGTTTCTGCTGTACAACAGAGTGAATCAGCTATATGTATACATATATCCCCATATCCACTCCATCTTGAGCCTCCGTCCCACCCTCCCTCTCCCACGCATCTAGGTTTTCACAAAGCATCGAGCTGCTCTCCCTAGTTGCACAGCTTTTTAAGAATGAGAACCTTGTATAACAATTGGTAGAGAAAAATTTTCTAACTCTGTTGCAACCAGGATGATCTAGGCTTGTTTATGATAAAATCATTATTATTATTATTAGTTTTTACAAATCTAAAGAATGCTTATGGTCTAAATGCATGCTGTCTGTGGACCTCCACAACTCCAGGTATCTTTTCTGCAACTGGGACATGGTTTTCCACTTATTAAGGTGGGTAGAAACTGTGTCCCTTGCCTGTTGCCCACTTGTGGCATTCTGTATGTGACCAAAGACTCCTCGTGGGGACCAAACCAGAATCTGGCATCACGACCTGAACCAGAAAATTAACTCCTATTGAAAAGAGAAATGGCTGAAAGAAAGAACAGGAAGACCTAATATCTTAACATGTGCTTGTCACACGCAGTGTGGTTGTCAAAATGTGTCACTTCTCGCAGTGGCAGGCTGACAAATCGTGAGATATTTTAGGTGCATTTTGACAACAAGGAATAATGAAGTGTGGTTGCATTTGGGAAGGATTTTTTAAATATACATTTTATTTATATATTTGAAAATTTACATTTATTTATTTTTGGCTGTGTTGGGTCTCTGTTGCTGCGCACGGGCTTTCTCTAGTTGCAGTGAGCAGGGGCTACTTTTTGTTGCGGTGCGCGGCTTCTCATTGTTGTGGCTTCTCTTGTTGCGGAGCACAGGCTCTAGGTGCGTGGGCTTCAGTAGTTGTGATGCGTGGGCTTCAGTAGTTGCGGCACGTGGGCTCAGTAGTTGTGGCTCGCGGGCTCTAGAGTGCAGGCTCAGTAGTTGTGGTGCACGGGCTTAGTTGCTCCACACATGTGGATCTTCCCGGACCAGGGCTTGAACCCATGTGCCCTGCATTGGCAGGAGGATTCTTAAGCACTGCACCACCAGGGGAGTGCCTAAAATGATGAATTTTTAAGTTTAAACCAATAGCTGGTGGATGGGATTTAAGAAAGCAAATCTGGTAGTTTAAAAATTATCAGTTTTAGGAGTTGGTCCACAGATTTGCCCTCAAATAAATTCCTGTGCAGTCACTGTCCAGTGACATTTAGAAAGCTGCCTTCTTGTGTTGTGTTAAGCATCTACACAAATTGGTTATAAGAAAAGTAGTATTTATACATAAAAATAAATAGCGTTGTCTTCTGAACTTGAATTATTATCCAAGGGAAACATCACCTTTACAAAATACAGTTCAATAAAATAGACATTTAAAAAAAAATTTATCAATAGATAATCCGTGAATGCTGTTTTTGTGGTGTGTTTAGGATTTATAAAATTCCCTGAAGAAACCTGTCACTACTCATTATAATACCACTGCCAAGCACAGCCGTCAGCGTCTACCTTACATTTACTAAGAATTACTTTGAGTTGGTATTTATTTACACTAAAGCATTCAGATCCTAAAGAGATGGTTTAAATTGTTGCATTATTTCAGTCATTCTATCTTTTAAAGTTTACCTAGAAAGTATTCTTGCCTGGACTGTTAAAATCCAACTGCTCGATTTTGAGAGGTTTGGTAGATGAAGCAATTTCGTTAGTTATTTAGGGCTGAAATCTGTAATTAGCTTGAATCAGAATGAGAGTGATCAAGGGATGGATTCGGCAGCAAACGTTTTGCTCACAAAAAGGTCAGTACAGCAGAGGAATGAAACTCACTTATCTTTCTGATCAAATGGTCCTTCCTTTTCAATCCTGGGGGTCAATTGCAAGGCACCCAGTGTTGAGACAACTTAACCCTAATGCATCTTAGATTCAGCATGTGCATATGTTACTGTGAGGACTTCTTTAGAAAATACATATTGACAACAGCCAAGACAAGGAAGCAACCCAAGTGTCCACTGACAGAGGAATGGATAAAGAAGATGTGCTTCATACATGCAATGGAATTCTACTCAGTCATAAAAAGAAGAATGAAATAATGCCATTTGCAGCAACATGGATGGACCTAGAGATGATCATACTGAGTGACGTAAGTCAGACAGAGAAAGACAGATACCATAGGATATCACTCGTATGTGGCATCTTAAAAAATGATCCAAATGAACTTGTTTACAAAACACAAACAGACTCACAGACTTGGAAAACAAACTTATGGTTACCAGAGGGGAAAGGAGGGGGGATAAACCAGGAGTTTGGGATGAACATATACACACTATAAAAATAGATAAAATAGATAATCAGCAAGGACCTGCTGTAGAGCACAGGGAACTCTACTCAGTATCTTGTAATGACCTATAAGGGAAAGGAATCCAAAAAAAAAAAAAATATATATATATATATACACACACACATATATATGTATATATGTATAAAAAATGGAATCACTGTGCTGTACACCTGAAAATGACATATTGTAAATCAACGATACTTAAATAAAAATTTTTTAAAAAAGGAAACACACACAAAGCACCTCCCTGGCCTATCACACGTGCCTGGCACATCTTTATATATTTAAGAAAATATCATGAACCCATTAAAACTGGAGTCTTATTAATGGTGTGCTACCTATATTTAAGTCTTTGACCGAAGAACCATGTTTATGCAAGATGTTAATATTAGGGGAAGCTGGGTGAAGGTGATACGTGGGAACACTGCACTGTCATGGTACATTTTCTGCAAATCTAAAAATGAGTCTGAAACCAAAAGTTTATTTAAAAAAAAAACACAGACGTCTGCCTGGATTAGTGGAAACTTGAGGACCTGAGATCAGATTTGCCTGCCATGCTCCGTGTGATCGATCAAATCCCTGCTGGCAGGCAGTGGATCCTGGTTGCAAATATCACTGGATCTGTCCCCATCAAAGGTGTGTGGTGAGATCAGTAGCTACCCTTGGCTCAATGCAGCCCCTACAAATGCAGGGCACTGTCCCTGCACTGAGGCCCCAAGGAAAAATCCCGGGGATCGATTTAGCCTCCATTCCTGTGCAATGTATACCTGTTATCTTTATGTCTACATCAGCATCGTGAAAGATAAGAACTGGGTTATAGCATGGGTCATTCAAGTCTAATTAATTACATATTTATCTAATGTATAAGTAATACGATCAGTTACATTAATTAAAGGAACATTATTAAGGGGGAAACAGGCAGAAGGAAACCATTTCTTGACCCATGCTTTTGACATAACTGTGTCGAATCCTTGTTTGCTTTGTGAATACAGCTTTTCCTGTGTGGCCGATAGACAAGGAGAAAATTCAATCCAAAAGGAAACAAAGAATGTGGCCTCAATAGGACAGCCTGTTTTGTAATGTATTTTTAGAATGCGGCGGATTTAGGACTAAGAGGAGTGGCTCTGATCATGTTACATGAGGCAGTCACACATCTGTCCTACAATGGATATTGTAGCTTTGGCAAAACATTCCTCTTGCGGACTAATTTCTCGTTTCTTGTCCATCAATGATGCTTTTATATGTCACAGAAAGGAGAGAAAAGCCTTTATGATGAAAATACTTTTGGTACTGACTTGGCATAGAATTTCTGTGGGATAAACCTTTGCCTCCTCACATTTGAAATTATTTGAAATAGCTTATTATTGTGCTAATAACTTCAAGTTTATACATTTTCCCGCTTAATTTACAAACATTACATAGGACCAGTATTTGTTGGTAACCAGTGTGACACTGGCTGTGGGGGTGAAGTCATATTCAGCACAATGCAGGTGAGTAAGAATCGGGACAACTGAGTTCGAATTTTCTTCCAGGCTGGCAGTTCTGATGGGAGCTACTTAATTGGGTTTGCTAATCTAATTTTCCCCAGCAGAAAACTAGGATCAATAATATTATTCCTACCGATGAGTCTCTGTGAGCTGTTTACTAGATCGAGTTGTTAAGATCAAACAGCACGAGAGGAAGTTTCCTTGTACATCATAGGTACTTCATTTTATTAACATATAGATGAACGTAGAAGATTTTCATTGAGGACCACGAGTAGCCTGGTAGCTATTTTATTATAAGACCCAATATAAGAATTTTGATTTTTAAAAAATTTCCCAAGAGTTCTAGATAGTTTAAGTATTGACTCTTAACATTTAGAATTAATTCTTTTGTTCCTATTTAAAAAAAAAAATTTTTTTTTTTTTTGCGGTACGCGGGCCTGTTGTGGCCTCTCCCAGTGCGGAGCACAGGCTCCGGACGCGCAGGCTCAGCGGCCATGGCTCACGGGCCCAGCCGCTCCGCAGCACGTGGGATCTTCCCGGACCAGGGCATGAACCCATGTCCCCTGCATCGGCAGGCGGACTCTCAACCACTGCACCTCCAGGGAAGCCTTAAAAATTTTTTTAATCTTTCATATAATTTTAGAAGGTTGCCCTCCATCTACAGTTATTACAAGATATTTGCTATATTCCCCATGTTGTAAAATCCATCCTTGTAGCCTGTCTTACACCCAGTAGTTTGTAACTCCCACTCCCTCACCCCTATACCCACGTCCCACCCCTGGTCACCACTAGTTTGTTCTCTGTATCTGTGAGTCTGCTTCTCTTTTTATTTTATTCACTAGTTTGTTGTGTATTAGATTCCACACATACGTGGACATGACCGTCCAGTTTTTGAATTCCCTTGGAACTCTTGGAAAAGTGATTTTTCCATTTACAAACAATGACAGAACAATTAAAAAGGACAGAAAGAATGTGATAGAAAATGGCCAACATGCTTTGGAATCCCTGCGTGCGTGAGCCTTGTGCAAGGACTGTCTCACTTCTGCTTCTGTGAATTCTTCGTGGCGTTTCCTCTTGTGCATTTGGCCCTGTGGATTTCCGTCCTGTAGTTACAAGCTTGGCTGTTCCTCAAAAAAAAAAAAAAAAAGTCAACTAAAATCAGAAAATTTTAAGTTTCAAATATCACCTTCATCTAGTGTAATTTTGTTCCATCTTAAATCATTATTTTTTTTTCTTTAAATGGTCTCCACTTTACAACTCTCCTTCTTCTGCTTCCTTACTCATTTCTGTGGGTACCTTTAGGTAGCTATTACACATTGGATATTTATTTTTGTTTACATTTAGATTTTTCCACAATTGATTTAGCAGTCATCCACCCAGTCTGTGAACATTGACCCTTCTTTGTCAGCTCGGTTATTATTTTAATCTAGTGACACAAATGGGAATTAGTATCCTAGGGTCCATAACATAAAGGGGTTACACACAAATTTGTTTATCATAGAGGTAGTTTGCACTGTTAATTTCTTTGCAAATAATATTGCTTACAAATGTATTGCCAAAGAGTTAATGACCTGAGCATTTACCTAAAGTCAATAACAAAATAATTCTTTAAGTTATAAAAAATTGTAAAAATTATAAAAGAAGATACCAGATTTTTCCTTATATGCCAATGGTACCCTGTGTCTATATTATAACTGTCCTCCACACCATGTCCCATTTCTGTGTGGGTTACATTCCTACCCCTAAAGACACAGATATGCCTGAGGTATAGTGGATTCCAGTAATGTCTGTGAACTCTGAAATATAAAACTATCTCGGGGAGCAGAGAGAGAGATAACAAAACAATAACCATGACACAATTTCCAAAGAAGTCCCTACCTTCTTCCAAATCTTTGTGCATTTATTAGACGGAGGGCTCTTAGTAAACAGGGGCTAAATCATGTGTCATTTATCCTTCCACCTTTGTTGGCTGCCTTGGTACTCTGCAAATAACAGGCATCCACAAACTTATCAAACTGAAGGATGCAAACGCTTGCAGCAAAGACACAGAAGTATTTCCGAGCTCCTGCTGTGCTGTTGTTCCCTGTCAAGGATGTTTAAGAGGAACAAAGAGGGTTGCATGCCTGTTTTATTCACTACACCTAGGCTACTGCATATACCTGTGCGGTAGGTGCTCAATAAATATTGAAGATATGAGTAAGCCTGATGGTTTTTGTTGAATCTTTCCTGACACATGAAACTGTTTTTTTTCCCGTAATCGTTTAATTTATAAAGATGATTGTGGGCAGATTTTTTAAACCATTTTTTAGATTGAACTATAGTTAATCCACAATGTTGTGTTAGTTTCAGGTGTACAGGCATGTATATATGTATATATATCCTTCTTTTCCAGATTCTTTTCCGTTATAGGTTATTACAAGATATTGATGGGCAGATTTTTTTTTAATACATTTTCAAATGAACACTCATTTTGTAGTGTATTCTCTTGTTTGGTTTTATGCCTTTCTCTAAGTCCTGGTGAGTTTCTGCATTTGCCCCAATCTTTTGTTTTCATGGAATGCATTCATACTCAATAACTGGGGTCCCTAGAAAGGCTCTACCAGAGTAAATGCCCAAAACTCTTTCATAAGGATAGAAAATGGTGCAAAGGGATACAATCAATGGCGATAACTATTTTAGTAATCAGGTGGCATGCCGAAAGATAAAATAAACAGACTTTGCAGTTCACCCTTATGGGTACTATGCCCTATTGAATTAAGTTAGTTTAAAGAGAAATTGTAGAAATTGTGTTCCTATTTTCATTTATTTATTGATAAAGAAATGTCCAGGTGGGGTGCTGCTTTATTTATTTAATACCTGTTTTCTTTTATTTATAATTTTTAACTGCAGTATAGTTGATTTACAGTGTTGTGTTAATTTCTGTTGTACAGCAAAGTGATTCAGTTATACAAACATATATTCTTTTCCACTATGGAGTATCATAGGCTATTGAATATAGTTCCTTGTGCTCTGCAGCAGCACCTTGTTGTTTATCCATTCTATATATAATAGTTAACATTAGCTAGCCTCGAACTCCCACTCCATCCCTCCCCCAACCCCTCCCCCTTGGCAACCACCAGTCTGTTCTCTGTCTGTGAGTCTGTTTCTGTTTCATAGGTAGGTTCACTTGTGTCATATTTTAGATTCCACCTATAAGTGATATCCTATGGTCCATATCTGTTTTCTGATACAGAGTTGTCCCAGACAGGACGCTGAAGATATTTCGGTGATGAACAAAACAAAAATCCTTACCCTTGGGGGTCTTACAATTAGTAAAAGAGTCAATGAAGAATATAGTAAATAAACTAAAAATTATTTTAGAAAAATAGAATAGCTAGTGCTATTGCAACAGTTGACGTAGAGCAGGCAGACTGCGGAGCAGAAGTGTGGAGTTGTGGGCTGAAATTTTCACTAAGGTCTAAAGGCAGAAAGGGGAAGCAAAACGGGCATGACGGTTCTTGAAGGAAGAGTTGGAAGGAGTGAGGGAGGGAGCTACACAGATGTGGGGACCAAACAATGCAGAGACCCCAAGGCAGGAGTGAGCAGGTGTCTCCCAGGTAACCTCTGACTTGAAGGCAGGGAGGGTAGGAGAAATACAAGATGAAGACTCAGTGTGACAGGGTACCAGATATTTAAGTCTGTTTCGCTGACTACCTTGGAGAGCTATTGCAAAGCATTGAGCAAGGCGGTTATCGTCTGCTTACCTGTGTTGGGAAACGTCTCGGACTTGTGCCCGAGTGGTGGAGACCAAGGATGCAGAAATTCCTGGGGGAAAAAAATGGCGGCTCAGCCCTCAGGGCGATGCCGTTGACTTTGGTCAGGAGTGGCATCTGATCCTCAGAGTATTTCAGAGGTTTAGCCAAAAGGATTCATCTAACAGATTAGATGTAGAATATGAGAGAGTGTAGACAGAAAGGTGTCTATGGTTTTAGGAACGTATGCACTGTGCACAGTTTCAGGAGCTCACAGCTAAAGTCAAAGCCCACACTTGTATAACCCTCTGGGTGGGGATTGCTTTGAAATCCACAGTTTTGAAACAGGAAGGGATATTACTGTTGTAAAATGTCAGTGGCTGAATCATAGGTGTCATTGAAATTTTGTGTTATTCACTTCAAAGAAATGTGTTTCACTTGAAAGCATACTGACGTATTCGCCCCAGCATTTCAGGGTTACAGTTACTTTAAAAATCCTCTTCAAGTATATTCTAGAGAGCTTTGATATACAGATTCATGAAATCAGTGCTACCTTGCTATTTAATTAAATGGCAACAGAACGAGTGAGAGGTTCTCAAGAGAAATTGAAATATGTATTTTTGGTAGTTCAGCGGCAAATGGGCTGTTTATTAATGCTTGAACATATGAAGATGCATTGCTCTGAAAATCGTTAATATTAATTCCTGTGTTGCTTTCCTTTTTTTTACATCTACAATTCCTATTTAAAAGTATATCAAGAAAATGTCTAGCATTGCATATTCTTTAATTATTGCAGTTACAGATGAAAGAACTTAGGGAAGTAAGAAAATGAAGGCAAAAATATATTACAAAACTACTGAGTAATAATAGGCCAGCCAAAATCAGCAACAACAACGTAAAATTAGATTAAAAACTGTTAGTTAAAAGAAACAATGCGCGTAGATGAAATGCATATTTTTATAAAAAGACTGTTCCCTGGTAACTTTGAAATAATGTTAACCAAACGCATGTCAATATGGGCATACTGAAAATAATTCATCTGGATAATGCAAACAAAAACAACTGAGAGGGGACTTCCCTGGTGGCGCAGTGGCTAAGAATCCGCCTGCCAATGCAGGGGATGCGAGTTCAAGCCCTGGTCCGGGAAGATCCCACGTGCCGCGGGGCAACTAAGCCTGTGCGCCACAACTACTGAGCCTGCGCTCTAGAGCCTGCATGCCACAGCTACTGAGCCTGCACGCCACAACTCTGAAGCCCGCCTGCCTAGAGCCCGTGCTCCGCAACAAGAGAAGCCACTGCAGTGAGAGGCCTGTGCACTGCAACAAAGAGTAGCCCCCGCTCACCACAACTAGAGAAAGCCCACACACAGCAGTGAAGACCCAATGCAGCCAAAAGAAAACAAAACAAGCAAAGACAAAAACGAGAAAATTCTATTGACCTTTCATCATTTTTTTATTCTAAGGAGGCTTTAACATACAATCATCAGTATTGGAAAGTATTTGCAGGAAAGAGGAGCGTGGATTCATAGCGATAGGTCAAAGATAGAAATGGGGATCTCTTTGTAATATCAAAATTAAGTTTCCCCTGAATATGCACTGTCCTGTAAGAACTTGAAAACATATTTAAAATGTATTATTGATACAAATGTATTAAAATTATTAAATTGTATATTAAACATGTAGCAGGGGCATGTTTCTAAATTTATAGTATTCCATCAGATAATAATTTTCATAGATATAAGCAATGCAAACATTTCCCAAGAATGTTCAGCACATTGACAGCTTGGGATAAACTGTTTTTCTACTCTTAAAAGTTATTATCTGGGCTTCCCTGGTGGCGCAGTGGTTGGGAGTCTGCCTCCTGATGCGGGGGACGCGGGTTCGTGCCCCAGTCCGGGAGGATCCCACGTGCCGCGGAGCGGCTGGGCCCGTGAGCCATGGCCGCTGAGCCTGCGCGTTCGGAGCCTGTGCTCCGTAACGGGAGAGGCCGCAACAGTGAGAGGCCCGCGTACCGCAAAAGGAAAAAAAAAATGGCTGAATAAATACAAGGACAATTTTAATAATACTCTTAGGCACTCATTAACCTTTTCATTAAAGTTAATGGAACTTAGTTGTTGGTGACAATACATGGAATAAGTAGTCATGTATGAGAAAGGCAGAAAAAAAGAAGAGTATAATGAAAATTTCCCAGTGGAATTCATTTAGATATCCGAGTTGAAAACTACCATAATTTCAAAATCACTTAGTTCTAGCAAAATCATCTAAGAAGTGTGAAGTTTCAAAAGTTGCTTATAAAGAAGGTAAAGAAAATTGTTTTCATGGATAGTGATATTATACCTAAGCTGTATAGACACAAGAGACCAGTTTTCAGTCCTATTTTTGAAGAATAACTCATTTTTTTCAGGAACCACTCAGTTATTAAGGGATTGCTTTAGCCAGCAAATAAGATACTCTTATACTTTCTTTTACCTTTTACACTCTTTATTCATTCATTTTCTTGTTCATGGATATACTTTTTAAAGGGAACTCAGACTTTCTAAACACCATTGAAAAATATATATATATATATGGAAAAATCTTTTGATAAATTAGAAATTTTTAACTCATTTATGTGATTTAAAATGGATTGGAGAAATTTGGGAAGTTGGTAATTTCATTCCTCTGCCCGCAACAACAGATAGTGAAAATCAGACACAAAACAATGAAAAGAAATATCCATAAGTTCAAGTATATGGAGATGATAAACACAAAATATATTTGTTGTCAAATATTCAGGGAATTTTAAAAACTCATAGACTAGGAAACTTCTTTTTTATATATAAGTTTATTTATTTACTTATTTATTTTTGGCTGCATTGGGTCTTTGTTACTGTGCGCAGGCTTTCCGTAGTTGCGGCGAGCGGGGGCTACTCTTCGTTGCGGTGCACGAGCTTTTCATTGTGGTGCCTTCTCTTGTTGCGGAGCACGGGCTGTAGGCGGGCAGGATTCAGTAGTAGTGGTGCGTGGGCTCAGTAGTTGTGGCACCCGGGCTTAGTTGCTCTGCGTCATGTGAGATCTTCCCGGACCAGGGCTCAAACCCGTGTCCCCTGCATTGACACTCAGATTCTTAACCACTGAGCCTCCAGGGAAATCCCTAGGAAACTATTCTTATCTTCAAATACATGCTTACTGTTTTTATTGCTTCTCAAAATAAGGATTTTATTTCCATTTAGATGTACAGTCTGCATTTTTTAATTAAAATATCACACTAATTTTATCATGTCACTAACAATTCTTCCATTCCATGATTTTAATAGCTACAAATGAGTCCCTCCAAGGCATGGACCATAGTTTTGGCAACTGAGGTAGTGTGTCAGTCTGGGTGCAATCAGGGAAGCAGACCCAGGGATGCCTCTTTACACAGTGCTGAGAGTGGGTTAACACACCCTATAAGGCTGTCATTTTTAATATCTGACTTTGGCTTTTGAAGTCTACAGTTAGAAGAAAGAGATAAATGTCAAGTGGAGAGAAATAGAGCAAACAGAAACCCACGAGCACAAATTTGCACATTACAGCAGCACCAGAAGGGGTCAACTCATCCATTATATTGGGACGGTAATAATACCTACAATATAGCATAGTTGTAAGGACTAAAGAAATTGTTAGGATGCCACCTGGTATAAAGGATAGTCCCTTTTCAGTACAAGCAGTGCTAATACCAGACCTGTAGTCCTGGCGTTGGCAGCTGTAGGGTTAGTAGTAATGACTTGGTGAAACCACTCTTCACAAAGCATGTTCCTACCAATGGTACCAACAGGACACGGGAGATTCCCTCCCATCTTATTAAGCAAAGCCTGGCATGAACGTCTCCGTTTCTCCCCATTCCCTAAAATAATTCCCATCTTTTAAAAGCCTTCTTTAAATTAAGCTCTGTTTAAGCATCAGCTATATTTCAAAGGCTTACATTAATCTTCAAACTCTTAAGCAAAGGAAGACATCGACTGTTCTGAGAATGCTAAGGAAATGACTTGTTTATGATTAGAAAACACACATCAGGTGTTTCAATGTTTTGAGTGAGGAAAATGTCAGAAACATATCTTTTGGGTACTCTTTCATTTTCTAACATATGTATGATTTTTTTTTCTTCTTTGATATTATGTAGGGCATTTGGAATGTCAAAAATATACCATAGTCCAATCTGACCCTCAATTAATTTTTTAAAATCTTTGGAAATAAGCCTGATAACCAAAGATCACCACTGGAGCCAACGTGTGAATATACCATGGACAGAAGACTCAGATATTCTTGGGGAACACACGGAGTGATAATGTGAAATTTTAAATAAATGTCTAAAAGTATGTCTCAACCTGTTCAGGTGGGAACATTTGTTTGCAACAGAGATGATTGCTCACCTGGAATCTAGCACCTGCAGACCCATCCACAAAACCTGCTGGGGATCAGGGCCCCAGCGCTTCCTGTTTACAGTAACTGCTGTAAAGCATCTAGGAAACCAACTGCACATTTTCCATAAAGTGAGATGCATTTAGATCGATGCCTCCTAGACTTCGCCAGAGCTTTCTATATTTCAGACACTTTAGTAGAAAGAGCAACACTAAGTCAGGTTTTGTTTTTGTCTTTGTCTTTTTTTGCGGTACACGGGCCTCTCACTGTTGTGGCCTCTCCCGTTGCGGAGCACAGGCTCCGGACGCGCAGGCTCAGTGGCCATGGCTCACGGGCCCAGCCGCTCCGCGGCATGTGGGATCTTCCCGGACCGGGGCACGAACCCGTGTCCCCTGCATCGGCAGGCGGACTCTCAACCACTGCGCCACCAGGGAAGCCCCCTAAGTCAGGTTTTGTATGAGATCGGTTAACTGGGTATTGATCTCACCAGGTTAATTTTTTTCTTTCTTTTTTTTTTTCTTTTCTTTTTTTTTACCATGCCACGTGGCATGCGGGATCTTACTTCCCCGTGCCCCCTGCAGTGAAAGCACGGAGTCTTAACCACTGGATCGCCAGGAAAGTCCCAGTTTAATTTTTTTCAGGAAGTGTTGGTAAAAGAATTTTGGCCACTTGTGTCATCCAGCTTATTTTAAAGTTATGTCTGTAACAGAAATAAAGTTTGACAGACCGTTTAAATTTCTGATACCGAAACGAGACACATGTGAAAAGTGGAGAAGACTCGAGGAATTCAAAGGGAAGATGTCCAGAGATAAAAGATGAGATTATGAAAAGAAGGGCACCAGGAGTACTTTCTTGCCATGGTTATTAGCAAGCGTGGGGGAAAATAGAGCTGGGATTTGACAGTGCAGGCATTTGCTTCCCATACCAGGCAGTACTGGGGACCTCTGTGTGGGCTGTGGGAACCTGCAAGAGGTCTGGCTTTCTGTGCATTCAGAGAAATTGCTTTGGAGAAGCGTTGCCACAAACCATGTGGACTTCCATTTCTAAGCTCCCTTCCTTGTTGAGAATCCAAGGCTAAGCATCTCACAGGTGTCCAGGGCCAGTCCCGAAAGGCCATCCATTTTCTCTTTCTTTTAGGACTGGTGAGGGGGGAGGCATGTGTGTGTTTTGAGTGTGAAGGGCTATCCAGCTTGTATTTAAAACACATTTTTGGTGCAAGCACCAAAAGTTTTCTCTAACAAAACCTTTGCTCTTATTGTATCTTACTTGCATTTTTCATTCTCAACCCCTTGACAACATTAATTTTTGTCTTTAGGATATAATTTGTGGGCTATTGCTTTGGCTTGTGTGCATATACGTAAGTACGTGTATGCATATATATGTAGATAGATGGATGGATAGATGAATAGATGCATGATTGGATGGATGGACGGACGGATGGATGGATGGGTTGATGGATGGATGATTCAATGCATGGATGATAGACAGAGAGAGAGATTGTATTTTCCTCTTTTCTCATAGTGGATCTGTTATCATTCACAATACAACCCTTGGAGGAATCTCAAAGCCCAGGTTTTCCACACTCTCGAGTCAGAATGTTTGAATACACATTCCCATCATAGAATGCCTCTCCGTGAACTTACAGAGAAATCTCGCCTCACAGTTTTCAACAGTGTCTCTTTTCAGTTTGTCTAGCCCTATTTAAAATACACACTTTTGGTGCAAGCACCAAATGTTTTCTTTAACAAAACCTTCGCTGTCACTGTGTTTACTTCCATTTCCCACTCTCAGTCCTTTGGTGAAAGTAACTTTTTTCTTTAGATCATAATTTATGGGCCATTGCTCTGGCTTGTTTGTGTGTGTTCATAAATACGGTTGACCCTTGAATATCACAACATGGGGGGTTACGGGTGCCAACCATCTGTGCAGTCAGAAATCCACGTATAACGTGTAGTTGGCTCTCTGTATCCACAGTTCCACATCCATGGAGTCAACAAATTGCAAATTATGTAGTACTGTCGTATTTACTATTGAAAATAATCTGCATATAAGTGGATTCGCACAGTTGAAACCCACTTTGTTCAAGGGTCAACTGAACATTTATGCACATATATATAGATTGATAGTTGGATGAATAAATGATTGTATGGATGGATGGGTGGAAGGATTGATGATTGAATGGATGGATGGATGCATAGAAAGATTGATGATTGGCTGGTTGGATGGATGGATAGATGGATAATAAGATGGATGGATTTTTGGATAGACGGATGGATGAATAAATGATTGTATGGCTGGATAGATGGAAGGATTGAGGATTGGATGGAAGGATGGGTCGTGAGCAAGAGAGATAGACAATTTGATTTTTCTTTTTTCTCACAGTGGATTTGTTATATATCATTACGACCATTAGGACCCTTGGAGGAATCTGAAATTCCAAGTTTTCTACTTTGTAGAGTCAGAATGTTTGAATACATATTTCCATCATAGAACACCTCTCCACGTAATCTTATAGAGAAATCTGGCTTCACAGTTTTAAATGGTGTCTCTTTTCAGTTTGTCTAGCCACTTGCTACTCCATGGCATGAGTTTTATGATCACTCAGGAGCAGGGTAGAAAGAGACCCCGCCCCAGATCTATAAAATCAGAATCTGCATTTCATCAGTGATCTGGGTGCGCATTATGTTTGAGAAGCACCGTTACCTTGTGTGTAAGTCAGCTGTAGGTCACAAACATGCAGGAGTAGTCACCCAGCATATTCGGGAAAATATTAGGTGAAATAAAAGACAACCTAAGGCCAAAGTCACAGAACCAAGGTGTGTCCTGGTGGGAGTTGATAGTCAACTAAATCCATCTAACACTCTGCAAAGTTGAATGCATTACATAATTCTTCAGGATGAGAGGACAGCTCGTGAGGTCTGCCAGCCTTGAATATTTATCCTGTCTGGCTTTATGTCTGTCGTTTATTACGTATGCCTCAATCTTCTCACTGAATTATGGTGGTGTGTTTGGATGTCTGCCTCTCGGGCTGCAGGTGGGAGATTTCTGAGTATGGAAAATGCATTTGAGACTGCCTGCATGGGGAGCTAAACAATATACTGAATTGAAATAAATGCCACATTTTATTTAGTGGTTGTTAAAAAAAAAAAAAAAAAAAAAGCAAAAGACAGCAGCTGATGTCTTCTGAATCCCTCCATGCTCCGTGAAAACCACAGCGTCCCACACAGCTTACCTGAAAGGCTATTAACGGTGAGGTGTCGGCTTCAACACCTGCGTCTCTGCCTTTAGCTGGCAAGCTGCCTGTCTGCCCGGGAACTTGCATACAATTGCACTTGGAAAGCTGTTTCCAAATCGAGTCAAGAATACTCTGAAACAAGCGACCTCGTATGGTTGCTCCGTTTTCTGTATCAGACACTTGATACTTCCTTTTCCATGGGAATCCACAGTAGGATTCTATAGAGACTAAATTGTGTCGACATTGAAAGATACAAACATATTTTGAAAAGTTATAAAGCAGCAGAAAATGGAGATCTGTGCCCACCCCTGTCATTGTAGCTATAACTACATGGCAGGGGCTGGCATCCTTCTCTGCCATGCTTCTTTCGTAATTCTTATTATTCAAGGTGACAGCAAGTTCATTTCTTTAGTACTATCTTGTCTGACTACTCCAGGGAGCTGAATTATGCTCCCCCACCCCCAACGTGTCCATGCCCTAACATTTCAAACCTGTGAATACATTACTTTACATGGTCAAAGGGACTTTGCAGATGTGGTTATCTTGAGGATCTAGAAGTGGGGAGATGATGCCCGGGGGTCCAGTTGGGCCCAAAGTCATCACGAGGGTCCTTTTGAAAGGGAGGCAGGGGGCTCCAGTCCTAGAGAAGATATGAGGACTCACAAAGAAGTCAAAAAGGGAGATTCAAAGGTGCTGCGCTGCTGGACTTGAAAATGGATCAAGAAGCCAGAAGTGAAGGGAGGCATATCACTTACATGTGGAATCTAAAAAAATGACAGAAACGAGCTCTTCTACAGAACAGGCATGTGGGATACACAGACACACGCAACCATATATCAAAAAGATCAACAACAAGGCCCTACTGCAGAGCACAGGGAACTCTATTCAATATCTTGTAACAACCTATAATAGAAAACAATCTGGAAAAAAACTGTGTGTGTATAGATATGTATATATCTAATACATATCTGCATCTCTTTTCTGTGCACCTGAAACGAACACAATACTATAAATCAACTCTGCTTCAATTGAAACAAAAAGATACAGAATTATTCCCTCACTACAAAGATCTACCTAGTGTTACCCTTTCACATTCTCAGGCTCCCATGATCTCCCACCTCTGACGACCATGCATCTCTTCTTCATCTCTATAACTTTGTCATTTCAAATATGTCACAGCAGGGAAGCATACCAACTTCTTAAGGTGTGAGGTAGAGCTTTTTCACTCAGTGGGTGACTCTTGTTTTTATTTTATGTTTCTTTTCGGAATCGTGGTGCAGAAGTTAAACCCAGAGGACTCAAGGGGAGAGGGTCTGGACTGTGACACTTAGGAGAGAGAGTCACCCAGCTGTCTGACCCTTGAATTTCTTATCTATAAAATGGGGATAACGGTGTCATCACAGAATGGTACGAGGATTGAACGAAGTAATGTATGTCAGTCTCTGATTAGACTGTTGGTTACAAGGTAAGACATCAATTAAAATGAGATGTTTTACTATGGAAAACAGTGTGGAGGTTCCTCAAAAAACTAAAAATAGAACTAGCATATGATCCAGCAATTCTACTCCTGGATAGTTATCTGAAAAAAACAAAATCACTATCTCAAAAAGACATCTAAACCCCTGTGTTCATTGCAGCATTATCTACAATACCCAAGATACGGAAACAATCAAAGTATCCATTTGACAGATGAATGGATAAGGAATATGTGGTGTATGTATACACTGGAATATTATTCTTCCATTAAAAAAAAGGACATCCTGCTATTTTCAACAACATGGATGGACCTTGAGGGCATTACATTTAGTGAAATAAGTCAGAAAAAGAAAAATACTTTATGATTTCAGTTCCATGTGTAATCTATGAAACAAACCAGCAAACAAACAAAAAATCCATCTCATAGATATAGAGAAGAGACGTGGTTGCCAGAGTTGGGGGGTAGGCAAAATCGGGGAAGGGGACCCAGGGGTACAAACTTCCAGTTATGAAATAAATAAGTCCTGGAGTGTAATGTATAGCATGGTGACTGTAGTTAATGACACTGTTTAATTTATTTTTTTATAATTAATTTTTATTGGAGTATAGTTGCTTTGCAGTGTTGTGTTACTTTCTACTGTACATCAAAGTGAATCAGCTATACGTATACACATATCCCCTCTTTTTTGGATTTCTTTCCTGTTTAGGTCACCACAGAGCACTGAGTTCCCTGTGCTATTCAGTAGGTACTCATGAGTTATGTATTTTATACATAGTATCAATAGTGTATATATGTCAATCCCAATCTCCCAGTTCATCCCACCCCCTCCTTTTCCCCCGTTGGTGTACATACGATTGTTCTCTATGTCTGTGTCTCTATTTCTGTTTTGCAAGTAAGATCATCTTTACCGTTTTTCTAGATTCCACATATATGCGTTAATATACAATATTTGTTTTTCTCTTTCTGACTTAGTTCAGTCTGTATGACAGTCTCTAGGTCCATCCACGTCTCTATAAATGACCCAGTTTTGTTCCTTTTAATGGCTGAGTAGTATTCCATTGTATATATATACCACATCTACTTTATCTGTTCCTCTGTTGACGGACAGTTAGTTTGCTTCCATGTCCTGGCTGTTGTAAATAGTGCTGCAATGAACATTGGGCTACCTGTGTCTTTTTGAATTATGGTTTTCTCTGGGTATATGCCCAGTAGTGGGATTGCTGGCTCATATGGTAATTCTATTTTTAGTTTTTTAAGGAATCTCCATCTGTGCTCCATAGTGGCTGTATCAATTTACATTCCCACCAACAGTGCGAGAGGGTTCCCTTTTCTCCACACCCTCTCCAGCATTTATTGTTTGTAGATTTTTTAATGATGGTCATTATGACAGGTGTGAGGTGATACCTCATTGTAGTTTTGATTTGCATTTCTCTGATAATTAGTCATGTTGAGCATCCTTTCATGTGCCTCTTGGCCATCTGTATGTCTTCTTTGGAGACATGTCTATTTAGGTCTTCCACCCATCTTTTGATTGGGTTGTTTGTTTTTTTTTGGTATTGAGCTGCATGAGCTGCTTCTATATTTTGGAGATTAATCCTTTGTCAGTAGCTTCGTTTGCAAATATTTTCTCTCATTCTGAGAGTTGTCTTTTCATCTTGTTTATGGTTTCCTTTGCTGTGCAAAAGCTTTTAAGTTTCATTAGGTCCCATTTTTGTTTTTATTTTCGTTAGTCTAGGAGGTGGGTCAAAAAAAGATCTTGCTGTGCTTTATGTCCTAGAGTGTTCTGCCTATGTTTTCCTCTAAGAGTTTTATAGCTTTTGGCTTTAAATTTAGGTCTTTAATCCATTTGGAGTTTATTTTTGTGTATGGTGTTAGGGAGTGTTTTAATTTCATTCTTTTACATGTAGCTGTCCAGTTTTGCCAGCACCATTTATTGAAGAGACTGTCTTTTCTCCATTATATATTCTTGCCTCCTTTATCAAAGATAAGGTCACCATATGTGCATGGCTTTATCTCTGGGCTTTCTATTCTTTTCTATTGGTCTGTATTTCTGGTTTTGTGCCAGTACCATACTGTCTTGATTACTATAGCTTTGTAGTATATTCTGAAGTCAGAGAGCTTGATTCCTCCAGCTCTGTTTTGCTTTCTCTAGATTACTTTGGCTATATGGGGTCTTTTGTGTTTCCATACAAATTGTAAAATTTTCTGTTCTAGTTCTCTGAAAAATGCCCTGGGTGATTTGATAGAGATTGCATTTAATCTGTAGATTGCTTTGGGTAGTATAGTCATTTTTACAATATTGATTCTTCCAATCTGAGAACATGATATATCTCTCCATCTATTTGTATCATCTTTAATTTCTTTCATCAGCATCTTACAGTTTTCCAAGTACAGTTCTTTTGCCTCCATAGGCAGGTTTATTCCTAGGTATTTTATTCTTTTAGTTGCAATTGTAAATGGGATTTTTCCCTTAATTTCTCTTTCTGATCTTTTGTTGTTAGTGTATAGGAATGCAAGAGATTTCTCTAAATGTTTGATAGAATTCACCTGTGAAGCCATCTGGTCCTGGACTTTTGATTGTTGGGAATATTTAAAATCACAGATTGAATCTCAGTACTTATAATTGGTCAGTTCATATCTTCTATTTCTTCCTGTTTCAGTCTTGGAAGGTTGTACGTTTCTAAGAACTTGTCCATTTTTTCCAGGTTGTCCATTTTATTGGCATATAGTTACTTATAGTCATCTCTTATCATCCTTTGTATTTCTGTGGTGTCAGTTATAACTTTTCCTTTTTCATTTCTAATCTTATTGATTGAGTCCTCTCCATTTTTTTCCTGATGAGTCTGGCTAAAGGTTTATCAATTTTGTTTATCTTCTCAAAGAACTAGCTTTTAGCTTCATTGATCTTTGCTATTGTTTTCTTCATTTCTATTTCATTTATTTCTGCTCTGATATTTATGATTTCTTTCCTTCTACTAACTTTGGGTTTTGGTTTTTTGTTATTGTTGTTCTTTTTCTTGTTGCTTTAGGTGTCAGGTTAGATTGTTTATTTGAGATTTTTGTTTCTTGACGTGAGATTGAATTGCTATACATTTCCCTCTTAGAACTGCTTTTGCTGCATCCCATAGGTTTTGGGTCATTGTGTTTTCTTTTTTTTAAAACAAATTTATTTATTTATTTATGCCTGTGCTGGGTCTTCGTTGCTGTGCGTGGGCTTTCTCTAGTTGCAGCGAGGGGGGCCTACTCTTCGTTGTGGTGTGCGGCCTTCTCATTGCAGTGGCTTCTCTTGTTGCAGAGCATGGGCTCTAGACACACAGGCTCTAGAGGGCAGGCTCAGTATTTGTGGCACATGGGCTCAGTTGTTCCACAGCATGTGGGATCTTCCCAGACCAGGGCTCGAACCCGTGTCCCCTGCATTGACAGGTGGATTCTTCACCACTGTGCTACCAGGGAAGGCCCCATCGTGTTTTCATTGTCATTTGTTTCTAGGTATTTTTTGATTTCCTCTTTGATTTCTTCAGTGATCTCTTGGTTATTTAGTAGCATATTGTTTAGCCTCCATGTGTTTGTGTGTTTTATAGTTTTTTTCCTGTAATTGATTTCTAATCTTATATCATTGTGGTCAGAAAAGATGCTTGCTATGATTTCAATTTTCTTAAACTTACCAAGGCTTGATTTGTGACCCAAGATGTGATCTGTCTTGGAGAATGTTCTGTGTGCATTTGAGAAGCGTATTTTGCTGCTTTCAGATAGAATGTGCTATCAATATCAATTAAGTCTATCTGGTCTAATGTATCATTTAATGCTTCTGTTTCCTTATTAATTTTCTGTCTGGATGATCTGTCCATCAATGTAAGTGGGAGCGACACTTTTTTATATTTAAAAGTTGCTAAGACAGTAAATCTTAAAAGTTCTCATCACTGGGAAAAACGATGTGCAGTGGTTTATGTTAACGAAACACATTGTGATGATCATTTTGCTTCTATACTTGGATCAGATCATGGTGCTGTACACTTAAAACTAATACAGTGTGGTATGTTAACTATATCTCAATAGATAGATAAATAAATAAACTATTTCATGAGCACAATGCTCTCTCTCAATAGATAGATGATAGATCATAGATAAATGATAGATGGGTAGGTAGAGAGATGGATGGATAGATAGAAGGACGGATAGATAGATACGTATATATGATCTTAAATATACATATTTCCTGTTGATTGATGCTTAATAATCTAGTTTGATTGAGTACATGGTAGGAGACTCAAACCATGTAGTTTAACCCATTTTTCCATTTGAGAAGGGAGGGTGTATGGTCAACCCATTTGCGATGGCTGTTGTCATCTTTCTGTCCATCCCCTGCTTGACCAGACGCTGCTTCACTGACATCCTTTTAATGATAGGGCTTAATCTGTAACTGCCTCTGTGCTTGCCCCCTGCCCCAGCCGCTGGTTTCCTTGGTAACTGTTGAGCCAGTTTTCCAATCCCCCTGTAAATGGTTGCCTCCTTCCCCCCTGAGGAGCAAAGTTTGTTTCCATGTCCTGTCCGTCATCTGCCACACACGGTCCGTTGTCACTCCAGGACCTTGCTTCAGATGCGTAAGGTCCACCATCTGTTAAACCACTGATGTCTCTGTTGCTGACCCCAGGCTCTTTCTTCCGTTTCCAGGCCAGGCAAGTATAGGGCTTGCAGGCATGCGGGGTGCAGCTTAACAGAAGTCAAATGGAATTAAAACCTCCCTTGCTGTACAAAAGGTAAAAATGGCCAAGGTTTTAGGTAGATTCATACGGTGCCTTTCTAGTCAGCTCCTAAACGTTCACGGGTGTTTACTCTTGAGAACTTAGAGCGCAGCACGGTATAAGTATGTGGAGGAGAATCACGTCCTGTTTTTAAAAAACAACCTGCCTTTCTGTTCTGTCTCTGCTGTGTGTAGGACACGAAGCTGACTGAGATTGTGTGACTTTTTTTTTCTCTCCTCATTATTTAACACCTTCTGATAAACGGAACCCAGGCACAATTCATCCTGCAACACAAGCTGAGAAAACTCAGCTGGAAACATTTAAAACACAGCCTCTGTGAAGGAGAAAATTGTGTAGCTCTGGACATGCAAAATTGGGGCCATGATCTAGTTTAAATAATTCCTTTTTCTAAAGCCTGCCAGACACATTACTGTAAAATACATCATTCGCACTTATATTGGTAATTAAAAAATGCCAGCCTGTAATCTCAAGGTGTAAAAGGGAGGGCAAACTCTTGCTTGTTTCCCCTGCAGTTCAAACATGACTTTCTCCTTATCCCAGCATTTCAAAAAAGGCCACTGTGTGTGAAATCTACATAAATCATCCACTGTTACAGGAGTTATGCTCTATAAAAATTTAAAATACATCAACGTTGGGACTTAAAACAGCCAAATTTATCTGGACAATGGGGAAGAGAACATTACACATTAAGATACCTGAAATATAAAGAATTTCCTTGTTATCAGTTTACTGCCAACAGCAGAAAGTAACCAGGTATAGATCATTAGAAGATTTCTTAGGAGGTTCACTGAGAAGGCAGTTTATGAAAGTAAAAGACAATTTAATATTAACGGACCAGTCAGCCCTTGAGATTGAGTTAAGCTTTCTTTGGTTCTTACTGTTCTTAAGATAGTTTAAGTCTTCTTCTTAACTCATGTTATTAATTTTCAAGCAATTTGTTGAAAAAAACTGTATAACCATCAGCCCAAATCCTCTTTAAATTTTTCCAAATGTGTCATTGATTAAATCTAAGTTAACTAGTTGTTTGGCTTAGATAGTACTAATGAGTGAATGATTTGCAGATGTCATATTTTCGGTGGCTCAAGGCTTATTTGAACTGAGATGTGGCTTTCCATCTTTGATTTTTTTAATTAATTTATTTATTTTTTATTTGTTTATTTTTGGCTGTGTTGGGTCTTCGTTGCTGCACGCAGGCTTCCTCTAGTTGCAGCGGGCAGGGGCTACTCTTTGTTGCGGTGCACAGGCTTCTCATTGCGGTGGCTGGCTTCTCCTGTTGTGGAGCACAGGTTCTGGGCACGTGGGCTCAGTAGCTGTGGCACACAGGCTCAGTAGTTGTGGCTTGTGGCCTCAGTAGTTGCAGCACACAGGCTCAGTAGTTGCAGCACACGGGCTCTAGGGCACGTGGGCTTCAGTAGTTGTGGCTCGTTGGGCTCTAGAGCGCAGGCTCAGTAGTTGTGGCTAATGGGCTTAGCTGCTCCGCAGCATGTGGGATCTTCCCGGACCAGGGATCAAAGCCATGTCCCCTGCATTGACAGGTGGATTCTTAACCACTGTGCCACCAGGGAAGTCCCCATCTTTGATTTTTTTAAAGTAACAATCCAGCTTTTAATTTTTTTAAATCACAGGCATCTGCTAGAGCTAAGAAAAAGAGTAAAAGTCTACTATCTTATTTTCTCATTATTTCTCTTAACAAGCTCTGCAGCTTTGTGACACTGGTGTGTGAACATATGTAATGCTTTTTTGATGCTTGAAGCATATGCATTTTTAGTTTTCATTTTCTTTACTAAAATATTCTTTTAATTTTTGGACATTTACACCCTTGTCCTTGCGAGGCTGGTTTTTTTTTTTTTTCTGGTATAAAAGTCTTATTTTCCTTTTCAGAGTGCATTTATAAGTATTTTATGAGATATTCCTTTTTTTTTTTTACAAATAAATGATTAAGTATGTAATCCCTCGTTATTAACTATAGTCACCCTGCTGTGCATTCAGTCCTCAGAATTTACTCTTGAAAGTAGCTGAGAGTAGATCTTAACTGTTTTCAGCACCAAAAATTAAAAAATGTATAACGTTAACTCTGTGAGGTAATGGATATGTTAATTATCTTGATCTTGGTAATAACTCCACAATATACATGTGTACCAAACCATCACATTACACACTTTAACTGTACACAATTACATGTGTCAATTATTCCTCAGTAACTTTTTTACAAAAATAAAAAAGGCGTCAAGTGATTTAAGTTTCCAACGTTTCACCTTTGACAAGGCAAATCTGCATAGGAAACCCCACGGAGGAAGTCCTTTGTCACAAACAAATCCCTTCCTGTCCCCAAGCCCACAAAGCTTCCCCTTACTATTTTTTTGCCCTTTAAACTGATACAACAGGGATATTGACCTTCCCTCCAGAATTAACCCTATTTTCATGTCTCCCAAGGACCAGTCTTTACTACCAAGAATTGCCAACTTCTGTCGATAACTTGTCTTCTTCAAGTGACACATTCCTGTTTTGCAGTTTCTACCAGGACACGCATATTCATTGGTAAATTAAAATAAAGCGAGAAAGCTTCCCCACAGGTATGCAGCTGTTTCGGAAGAGAACCGCCTTGAACACATTGCTTCATCCTCGCCTTGGTATCAATACTTGCAGATATGCATCCTCTCCATCAGAGGTGCTTTGCTGTTCGCCTCAAGTTTGATAAGTTGTGGGGCTTGCCTAGTCTATTATCCAGTCCTATCATGTCTACTCTTAGGAAAAGTATGGCTCAGTGAACTTTAGTATCAACCTTAACATCCTCTTTAGCAGAATCATGCCATCATTTGCAGACGTGAAATAGGGTGGACTTTTTATGAGGGTTCTGGGATGTTCTCATATCCCTTGCAGTGAAATAATTAGTTCTGCTCATTTGAAGCCGGATGGCTTAATTGTACTTTCTGCAGTCAGGGGAAGTCCAGTCACTTTTAATATCTGCCCATAAGGAAGCATGTTGGCGGGTCATTTCTCTTTCCTGGATTGAAGTGAGCTGGGATATTCTGTGATCTGAAAGACTTGTCCAATATTAATTATAAACTACTTGAAGGTCACGGGAGACTTGAGGAAAGCTTGGCCATGGGGTTGGTGGTAGAGATTGAGGATTCCTCTGAGTCTGTAACCACGGGATATTCTTTCTTTGTAAATTTTTAATAACATCTTAATGACCAATTTATTAATGCCTAAGTTAACAGTAAACGCAAAATCTGTTAACAGCCTTTGGCCATAGCAAATAGCCCATGTCTCAGATGACGTGCTGAATTGGTTCTGTGCTTCTGTACCTGGGGATTCTTATTCATCACAGTCAGCAGTATTCTTTCTCCCAAGTTATCCCCCCAAAAGATACTACCCTATGTTTCTGGAGTGTTTGAATGAGCTGGACATACCATGAGCACTAAGATTACAGGATGCTTAGCCTGTGTCTGGATGTTAAGAGTCACTGGGTTATGTCGGTGTTAAAAGTATACCTGCCCTGGGATTCTCAGTTTCCATTTTTAAGACTCTGTCGTCTGGGATAGAGGTGTTCCTACGGTGAACAGAGTGTACACAGTATGTGTATAGAATATACGTTCACACAGAGGAGTACAGAGCTGCAAGGTGCAATAAAATAGCCTATGAGCACGTATTTCCATGAACACTGCAAATGTGTCCGTTCCAAACATAGCCATGCTCTGAATCTAAAATCTAGAACTGAGATTGGGTCTCACTGTGCTGTACAGCAGAAGCTAACACAGCAGTGTGAAGTAGCTATACTCCATGAACAATCAATACAAATAAATAAGTAAAACACACTGAACGTCAGAGACTTCGTAGGAAAGAAAGCACATAAGATATCTCACTCGCAATGTCTTATAGTGATTGCATATTCCACTGTTTCCTATATATTGGGTTCAATCAAATATATTTTAAAAATTAATGTTTCCCATTCTTTTCTTTTTCTTTCATGCAGCTGTTTGAAAGTTTGACCTTATATATGTGGCTAACATTCCACTTCTGTTGGCTGTGCTGGGATACAGGATATGTACTCAGATTTTATTGCAATTGCTTTGATTGACATTACATACAGATTTATTTTTATTGCTTGTTACAGCTAAAAATTTTAAGCAAGTGACCTGTCCATCACTGTGAAAATTGTTAAACCAAGCATGCCACACCCGTACCATTACAGTCTTCAAAGTGAGTAAGGAAAATGGCATCGACTCCTATCTCGAGATACGAGAAGTTTTCTAAATTACAGTGTCTGATGGAAAACGAAAAGAGACCCAAACAGGACGTAAAGTGGGGTAGTGTTAGGACCGAAAGTTGTATTCGGGTTTTCCAGAAAAACAGCAGCTGATTTGGGGGATAGCTCCTGAGGGCTCCCATCCCATATTTGCTGAGTCAGGGACTGTCAAATTGTCATCCAACACGTTACGGAAGATGCAGATTTCCCATCTCCACCTCCACAGATTCATCCTGAGAAATCCTTGTCTCGCTCAGGAAACCTCCAATTTCACGTGCTCCATGGTGGGGATCATGGCAGAGAGTGACTTCCCTTCTGCTCTGCTCAGCAGGCAAGGGCTCTCCTTCTGGAGCCTTCCCTGGCTGGACAGGGCTTTCCTCTTACCAGGAGCTGGTAACCAGGTAGAAGAGATCCTGTTCGTGCTGACCTCAAAGTCCTGCACGTTTTATACTCCATTCTCCATCCGGGCCCTTTCCAGCTAAGGGTCCCTTCTCCCGACTTTAAAACACCACCTATGAAGATGAGAAGCCTTGATTACACCCCAAATCATTGCCTTCTTGCCTGTCTCTCTTCACCCTGATCCTTCCTAGCCATCCAGTTTAGATCTCATCCCTAAGGTCAGTTTCTCGGGGTGATATACCCTCAACGCTCCTGGAGTGCATCACGTCAGCTTGAAATGAGAATTCCATTTCCCTGATGTCTTCTTCCTAACACTACTCCACATTGTAATGATATATGTCATAATGTAAATAATATGATATTATTATTATAATATGAGTGTCTTCAGAACCCATATGGTTAAGGACAATACTATATTTCTTTTCTTTTTTCATATCTGTTGGAGTATAATTGCTTTGAATTGCTTTATTCTTTTCTTTTTAATTTATTTTATTTTTGGCTGCCTTGGGTCTTCGTGGCTGCGCACGGGCTTTCTCTAGTTGCGGCGAGCGAGGGCTACTCTTCATTGCCGTGCGTGGGCTTCTCATTGCGGTGGCTTCTCTTGCTGTGGAGCATGGGCTCTAGGTGTGCGGGCTTCAGTAGTTGTGGCTCACGGGCTCAGTAGTTGTGGCTCGTGTGCTGTAGAGCACAGGCTCAGTAGTTGTGGCGCACAGGCTTAGTTGCTCCGCGGCATGTGAGATCTTCCCAGACCAGGGCTCGAACCTGTGTCCCCTGCGTTGGCAGGCGGATTCTTAACCACTGCGCCACCAGGGAAGTCCCCGTATGTTCTCGTTTTAAAAATTTTAATTTTGTATTGGACTATAGTTGATTTAGAATGTTGTGTTAATTTCAGGTGTACGGCAAAGTGATTCTGTTAGTTTGTTTTTGGGGTTTTTTTTTTGTCTTTATTGGAGTATAATTGCTTTACAACGTTGTGTTAGTTGCTGCTGTATAACAAAGTGAATCAGCTATATGCATACATATATCCCCATGTCTCCTCCCTCTTGTGTCTCCCTATCCCACCCCTCTAGGTCATCACAAAGCTGATCTCCCTGTGCTATGCAGCTGCTTCCCACTAGCCATCCATTTTACATTTGGTAGTGTATATATGTCCATGCCACTCTCTCACTTCATCCCAGCTTCCCCTTATCCCCGTGTCTTCTTTTCTTTTACTTTAAAACAAAAGAAACGTATTCCCTTACAGTCCTGGATGCCAAACGTCCATAAAGGGTATCACTGAGCTACAGTCAAGGTGTCGGCAGGGTTTTGTTCCTTCAGGATGCTTCAAGGGAAAATCTGGTCCTTGCTTTCTCCAGCTTCTGTGGGCATCCCTCGCCCTGTGGCTTGTTGCATAAGTGTGCACTTTGAGGCCGTTTATTTCCTATTACTGACGTATGGGCAGTGGTTGAATGAGCCATTCACATCTTCCACCTGCTTCTCTGGTGGAATATAGTTTGTTTCCTTTGTGGATTGCCTCTGTGGTGCCATGGACGTGCTGGTTCCTGTAGCATCAAGAATATTCTGGAATTGTTCAAACTCAAGAAGTCATCAGAGGAATAGCCAATTATAGGAGATCTCTTTGGTTTCCAGAATCTGCAGTAATAGTTCTTCAATAAGCAAATTTGCTTCTTCAGGTCCTAGATGTCTCAGTGGTGAGTGATGAAGATTCAGGTCCCTCTTGCACAGGAATATTAATGCTTCCCTTAGGTTGTGTCTGTGGACCATGGGGCCGTAGTGAAGTTTTCTGAAAGTGAAGAAGTGATGAGAATGATGAAGATGATGGTGGTAATGATGAATACTGAAATTTTTGAACAATATAATTGCATGAAACGTCCAAACCTTTCAATAGACAGCTAACAACATAACATTTAAAAGGAGAGTCAGGGAGGGGAAAATTTCCCTTTACCCCTTGTGAGTTATTGTGTCTGGACTAAAAATAAAAATGACCCAAGATAGAGTAACAGGAGCAAAAGAAACACATTTCAGTGCATGCGCACAGAGGTCTCCTAGAAATGGGACGTAAGAAGTGGCCAAAGCAGGTAGTTTTTTACACAAAGAAATAACTTTGGGAGGAATGGATAGGACAAAGAAATTTGGGCTTTGGGTGCTTAGATAGTGGAGAATCTAAATCGAGTTTGGGCTTGGGGTGGCCAGTTAAAGAAAGAACAGGGTTTCTTTATACAGGGTTCTTACCCCAAACTCCCTGTCTCTGGGGATAAGGTGTCCTTTTACCTGTAGATGCAGGGAGGATACCTTTCACAGGGGAGCCGTGTTTCCTGCTTCTAGGGAGACTGAGAGGAGGGTCAGAGTGTCCGTCTTACATTGGCCATTTCATAAGGCACTTTAATTCAAAATAAGCAATATACCATGGAGGCGTATTTGAGAGTGACCTTCCCTGATCCCCAACGGGAGCTAATAGTCCAAGTCCGTGCAACTTCTCCCAAAAGCATGTCTTTCTTAAAAAAAATGACGCAAACACTCCTTATCTCTCTTTACCATCTCGGCCTTGAAGGTTCTTCTCACAGAAGATCTTGAGCCAGTTGCAAGGAAAGCAAACCACTAAAGCATGATGTTGCAATAACCGTGCCGCTAGGGCAGCATCACCAAATACGTTTGCCCTTGCCTTGTCACCTCCCTTATGGCCATCTCTGCAGTCTTGGGGAGAACTCTGTAGGTGCCAGGCATCCCTTCAGGGATACAAGATGGTTCAAGGTTAAATCGTGTCTGTAAACATTGGCTGTGAATAAAAGCAATCCCAGTCTTTTTCTGTGCAGTCGTGGGGAGAGCTCTCCAGGTGGAAAGAGCACCAGACACCCCTTCAGGGGGTACAAGATGGTGCAAAGTTGAATCGTGTCCATAAACATCGGCTGTGAATAAAACCAATCCTGCTTTTTTCGTCTGGTTCTTAGAAAATTTCCCAAGGGATTGGTTGAAACCCAGCAAACACCGCTGCAGCAATTAACACAGCGCCAGAGTCGTTAATGGATGGGCTGCTTTGCAGGCTGATCAGACATTTTCTGTGGATGTGCTGCATGTCTCTTACGGATAAATATCTGGACCACTGATGTGTGGAGAGTTGCCTAGGGAAACAGCAGAGCTCAACATTCTCTCTATCTAGATATTAATACCTTCCACAAGGAATTTAACGTGTGTATTGGGTTTGTGGCAGATGGCATGCAGGAGATGCAGTTTCTTGTATGGTGTCATATTTCTGTTGTAGGTGGGGGAAGGGAGCAGAGAGATTGGAAAGGGAAAGAAAAACACAGATCACAAAGATGAAGTCATCCTAGACTTGCTTTATTTGGATATGCCAGTGATTTTCTCTCTGGCTTCTGAGCTCCTGGAGATAATGACTCTGCCTGTCCATCTTTTGTTTTTTTAAATACTTATTTATATAGTTGGCTGTACCGGGTCTTAGTTGCGGCGTGTGGGGTCTTCATTGAGGCATGCAGGATCTAGTTCCCCGACCAGGGATCGAACCTGGGCCCCCTGCATTGGGAGGGCAGAGCATTACTTGCTGGACCACCAGCGAAGCCCTTTCATGTCCATCTTGATATAACCCCTAGGCTTTATCTATCCGAACCCTTGCTCTGAGGCAGTACTCAATGCAAGGACTTAAAACATTTAATTCTGGCTAAAAAAAACACCTACCTCTATGTGCTTGAAATCAACACCTTAACTTTTCTTCATCATGGGAGAATTCAGTGGTTATATAATTTGAGATTTTGTTTGAACAGAAATGGACGTTGGGACCAAAAAATTAAAGTTCAAATTGATTTGCCTGAAGTGTAGAACGCTTTTCAATCAAAAATGTATAGTTTTGTCTCAATGATAATATCCACATTCCTGTACTCTTCCTAAAATATAGAAGGCCCTCCACAGTCATAATAATCCCTTTGGATTATGTGTAACTGAATCACTTTGATGTACACCTGAAACTAACAACATTGTTAATCAAGTATACTCCAATATAAAATAAAAAGTCTAAAAAAAAAAAAAAAGGAAGAGAATATTTTACTCAACCCCCAAAGTCCCCATAGACCTATCTGCCGTACCAGACCTGCAAAGATACCATGGATCTATAGAAAAGAATGGGATAGAGCCCCAGGGATTGATGAATACAGCCCACAGAATAGAATCCGTCGCTGAGTTCCCTCCGGGTGGGACTCATTTGATGATGTAATTGAAACTCCAACGTGGTCGTTTTCGATGTGCAGACCCCCTGGGCAAGGAATATCCAATGAATCAGAAACTCTGCAGTTGGGGCCAGCAAGCTTTGTTTCAGAACTGTGGCAACAGGTAAGGGATCATCTACAGGTGGGAGTACCTCTTTGCTTCAGATTCCTCCTGCCCTGCCCGGCTTCCCTGAGCATCTTCTCCTGCGAGTTCTTCCTCAGGCAGTCTTTGCACAAGGGTTTCCATCTCAGGTTTGCCTTCTGGGAGACTTAGGAGGCTGGGATGATGGCTGCTATCAGCAGTCTTCTTTGAGGCGTCTCAACTCTATGGACCCAGAGCTTCAGAAAGGATGGAGCAGACTTAAGGTAATGACCAGACCCCTGAGGGTTTCTAGAGCTAGGAAATGGGGCTGCGTGGAAACCTTGCCTTAGTTGGGATCTCCATAAATGAAAACTACACATGTCAAGGATGCCAAAATTGACCTTGGGCAATGGACTCCTGATTTGTCTTTCTTCCTAAAATCTCTCCCACCCCACTCCATCCTCCAAACTGGTCCAAGTCTGAAAAATGTAGTTATTCTCCTCTGACCTTCCTTGTAATTATCAATGTCCAATTGCTGCAAAAATGCCAGGACCGGGGGTTTGAAACCCACCCCTTGCAACAATGGGTTAGGGTATTTTTCTTTCATTCAAAATCAGGTCAAATAGTGTCTCTCCTCCTGAGAGATCAACTGATTTCCAACTCCTTCCTCCACCCTCCCCACTCCAATACCAAGTCAACTGGTGTTTCGAGCCAGAATGCCAATGCTTCTTTGCTAAGGCTCCTTCACAGCCCCTTCAATTCCTAGTTAATGCCAGATGTTCTCTCAAATGTCCTTCTAAACTTGCTTTCTTTTATTTCCTCTCTCCTCTCTCCTTTTCGTTCTTCATTCATTCTTGCTTTCTTACCAGTTTAAGGAACGATCTACTGTGCATGAGCCTTGGGGTTGAAAAAAATAAAGACCTTCCATCAAGGAATCTACACTCAATGGAGAAACTTGCATAGATAATTGCACTGCGTGACACTCAGTAGTTTTCAGCTTTATCCTAGCATTTGCGATGTCCTTTGTTTTATGAATTTTGCGCTGGCCTGTCACTGATTTCAGCAGTATCTTCGTATTCACAACAGGTTATGCAGCTGTGTTCATTCTGTTCACTGTAGGCTGTTTGCTTCCATATTTCTTCAGGGGAAATATATTGAATTGAATAAACACAGTCTGCTGCTTACCTTTTTATATGAAAACAGTCAATTGTACCTGCTACAGCCTCTACCACTTTCATATGTAAATCATTGCAATTCAGTGCCTTTAGCGTAATGAGTTGTATAAATGCATCAGAGCTCTGCAGAGATAAGCAGGAAAGGGAGAAAAAGGCACATCCCATTTCTGCAGCTCCTGGGGTGTATTTTTAATGTCTCTCGAGAAGCTTCACGTCCTTCTCCACATAACCACCACTGAACACCTCCCTGTTTGCGCGAGTCTAGTTGATTAATTTCTCATCTTGAGGAAATGGCTCTGATTAGTATTAGCTTCCATCATTAGCTTCCTCCAAGAAAATCACAGTCAGCAATCATGGACAGAACCGTCACCTCTGGGTCCTGCCTGAAAATACAGGTGTGTCATCTAACCGCGTGATGCACCTGCCTTTTCAGAGATGCAAAGGATGAATGATCTGTGGTGTGTTGGAAAGAACGCAGCTCATAAGATAACTTGGAGGTGGTTGTAGCTTTAATTTATTGGAAGCTCGGAGTGGACACAGATTGCTTTCTTTGGATTTCAGTTTTCCCATCATAGTAAAATGATAAACACTACTGTATGCTCAGGCCATTCCAGAGGGCTGTTGTCTTGCTCTCTGTACCTCCCCCTGCTTGACTAGCACCTGCTTCACTCACAGGACTACCCAGTGTTCTTAATGATAGGGCTGAATTAGTGACTGCCTACCTGCTTGCCCCCTGCCCCCCCCCGCTGGTTTCCCTGGTAACAGATGAGCCCACCTGATGTCAATTCCCTCTATATATGGTAGCCTCCTTCTCCCCCAAGTAGCCGAGATTATGGCCGTGTCCTGCTTGTCGTCTGCTGCACACAGGAGAGTGTCACTCAAGGACCTTGCTTCAGACACGAAAGTTCCCCCATCTCTTAAACCACTGACATCTCTGTTGCTGACCCTGGGCTCTTTGTTTGGTCTCAAGACCGGGCAAGTGCAGGGCTTGCAGGTGTGCAGGGTGCAGCGAAGCAACTACCCACCTTACAGAACAGATGTAAGATACTATACAAATGCAAGATTCTTAATTTTGAACATAAGAGGTTACAGTAAATTAAAGGTATTTTGCATCCATTAACATAGTGCACCAAAATAATAAAGAAGCCATAGACAGTATTGCTAAGACTGGGGACTTCCCTGGCGGGCCAGTGGTTAAGACTCCATGCTTTTACTGCTGGGAGCGTGAGTTTGATCCCCAGTTGGGGAACTGAGATCCCACATGCCATGCGGCCAAAAAATAAGTAAATAAAAAATTAAAAAAATTTTAAAAAGTCCCCTTCCTGTAAAAATATATATATATATATATATTTTAACATCTTTATTGGGATATAATTGCTTTACAGTGGTGTGTTAGTTTCTGCTTTATAACAAAGTGAATCAGTTGTACATATACATATGTTCCCATATCTCTTCCCTCTTGCGTCTCCCTCCCTCCCACCCTCCCTATCCCACCCCTCCAGGAGGTCACAAAGCACCGAGAAGATCTCCCTGTGCTATGCGGCTGCTTCCCACTAGCTATCTACCTTACGTTTGGTAGTGTATATATGTCCATGCCTCTCTCTCGCTTTGTCACAGCTCACCCTTCCCCCTCCCCATATCCTCAAGTCCGTTCTCTAGTAGGTCTCTGTCTTTATTCCTGTCTTACCCCTAGATTCTTCATGACATTTTTTTTCTTAAATTCCATATATATGTGTTAGCATACGGTATTTGTCTTTCTCTTTGTGACTTACTTCACTCTGTATGATAGACTCTAGGTCTATATTGCTAGGACTAATCAAATCAAAAGTATAGTCATTGTAGTGAAATTAAGGAGGAGCCTGTGGGGGCCCTCCTGGGTACAAAAGCCTTCCCATGCCCCCTGTTTCTTGTTTGTAGGAAAAAGGCTTCAGTCTCCTAGACCTTCCCTGAGTTCCAAAGGGCACATGCAAACAGCTACTCATTAGGGAAGGGAGGGGATGCAGAGACAAGGGAGGAACAGTCAGGAAACAATAGTACAGGGGTGAAGCAGGGTCCTGGTTCCTTCTCAAGGGATTATACATAAAAGTATATCCCTGAGCTCTTCTGTAGGAACTAAACCCCCCACCCCACCACCAGGTGGGGGATGGTAAATTCAGGCTGAGCAAAACCACATCAGCCTGGACCCCAGACTGATTGGAAGCAGAAGGCTGATGAGATTTCCTGGAACACCACCCTGTTACCTCACCACCACCCAGTGAAAGGTCACTTACCCTTTAGACCGTCCCCCAAATGTTGCTTATAAAAACTCTAACCTGAAAACCACCAGGGAGTTCGGGCTTTTTGACCACAAGCTGCGTGTTCTCTTTGCTTAGCCCTTGCAATGAACTTTTCTCGGCTCCAAACTCTGACATTTCAGGGTGTTTGGCCTCACGGTGTGTCAGGCACACAGGCTTGGGTTCAACAACAATTTTGTCAAGCCAGCCGGGAGTCCGTGCCCATGACCCGTTGACCCTAGTCGTGGGGCAGTCCTTTCCCTGGATCTCCAGCAGCTACCAGAGCTCATTTTGCTCCCAGGAAGTTGGAGGGCCTCTCCCTGATGGTGCTGGCTACACTCGGCATGGGCTTATCTGTAGGGAAGAAACTGGACCATGGTCCACCTTCGGTTTTATTCTGGGGTGAGCCACTCCAGCATGGGCAGACTGGAAATTCCTCTGCTGTGGACCCATTCTCTTTCCAGAGCTGGGCCAATCTGTTTGGCAGCCTCCAGCTGGGAATGGGAATGGAATTTTTGGACTACACCTGGTCTGATCTGTTGTTTGTGGGGCCGTGTTTGTATCTTTGTGAATGCATCAGTACTTGCATTAGCTGGTTGAGGTATCTTTGGTAAGTAATAGCTCACGTGTGATGATGCCAGGGTCTCCTTCCCTATTGTGTTGGTGTAGCCTATGGCAGAGCATTGGTTGGCATTTTCCCTTTTGGACTAAGGCCTGGTCATTTGGCTTCATCTCTGTTGGGCATGGCTCAGGGCTCTCTGCCTTACACCCAAATTTGGTCGTAGGACTCCATCTCTGACCGACAGGGCATTGGCTGGGAATCTCCCTTTCTGGGGCTAAGGAACCGTGACCCTGAGAGACTGTTTTGCATTGAATTGGTTTGTTGTTTACTTGATATATGACAACACCTGCTGTGAATAATTAAGTATGGGTAATCAGAGCTCTGTTCCATCTTGTACTCCCCTAAGATGTATTTTGCAAAACTGGGAGACTGTCAGCTATGCTCCCATGAGTGAAAGGAAATACTTTGTTGTAACACTGCATAGCCTTAGTATTCCTTGGATCTGTAGAACAATGGCTCTAAATTATAACACCATCTTTCAACTACAACTATTTTGTAAAAGGGAAGAGAAATGGTGTGAACTTCCTTATGTATAGGCTTTTATGCTCTTGTGTCAAAGTGAACCTTTTGGAATTGGTGTGGCATTTATCTCAGTAGTTGTGTGTGTCTTGGTACATGAGTCCGTATCCTGTTCTCTCTTCCTGGTTTTGACCCTCCTCAGGGTGTCCTAACTTGAATGCTGATTTACTTTCCTCCAGAAGTGAGGCATGTGAACATGAGCGATATGTATTATTGTCTATCTTTGCTATTGATTATAACTGAACTGAAGGAAGTCTTGCCCTGAAAATAGCTGAGACGGAACTGGACATTCTAAAACTGATTTTTGCATGTGCAGTTTAAGGAAGCTAGTTTTCTAGGAGGAACTTGCATTTCTCTCCCTGTGCCTTTGAGATGTAAATTATCTGGGTTCTCAGGAACTTGTATCTAATGATCTGTGATTCTTGAGACTGAAGAAACTCTAGCAGGAAAACTATGAGATCTCTGTATGAATGGATGGATGTCTGTGTTCATTATAGATACGTCTTTACCTCTGGGTGGTATTATCAAAATTAATTTGTAAATGAACTCTAGTTAATTGGCTTAAAGGAAATTAAGTGCTTATATAAATTCTCAGAAATATAAAAGAAACTGGCCAGAATGAATTTCAGGTTCATATGATCTGGGAATGCGTTTTGTTAAAGGAAAAATAAAAAGGGTAGTTTTGACCTAGAGCTGGTTGTGCCATGAATGGAAAAGAAAATAATGGACAAAATAATGTGGATAAATAATATGGATACAGAAAGTTGTAGAAAGTTTGTGAAAAAGGATTGGCTAAGATGAGATTAAGTTTAATTAGGTAAATGGATTTTGTTAAGAGTAGGCTGGTGCAGGATTGGATCTCTGTTAAGAGAACAAAGTTTTCTTAGAATGTTGAAATGCTTTTGACAACAGATTGTATGAGTTTCTTGGCCTTTAAGTAATCTGTGCTTGCTTTCAAAATCTTTTATGGTCGCTTTGATTAAGTATTGTTTCACAGTGACATGTGGTCCTGTTTGACCAAGTGTTTTGAAACATTTTTGGTATTTTTGACAAACTTTCCAAATAACAAATTCGTTTTTAAATTAATTTTTATTGGAGTATAGTTGGTTTACAATGTTGTGTTAGTTTCAGGTGTACAACAAAGTGAATCAGTTATACATATACATGTATCCAGTCTTTTTTAGATTCCTTTCCCATATAGGTCATTACAGAGTACTGAATAGAGTTCCCTGTGCTATACAGCGGGTTCTTACTAGTTATCTATTTTATATATAGTAGTGTGTGTATGTTAATCCCATTCTCCCAATTTATTCCTCCCCCACCATTCCCCCTTGGTAACCGTAAATTTGTTTTCTACATCTGTGAGTCTATTTCTGTTTTGTCAATAGTTCATTTGTACCATATTTTTTAGATTGGACATATAAGCGATAACATATGATATTTGTCTTTCTCTGTCTGACTTCACATAGTCTGATCACCTCTAGGTCCATCCAAGTTGCTGCAAATGGCATTATTTCATTCTTTTGATGGCTGAGTAATATTCCATTGTGTACATGTACCGTATCTTCTTTATCCATTCATCTGTCGATGGACATCAAATGACAAATTCTAATTGAAGTTCTTTTGACTTCTAGCTAACTTTAGAATGCTTCCGAGGCATCCTGAGGTGTCTCATAGGTTTTCCATACAGATTTATTCAAGTAAAATTTTACTGTATACATACAGTAAAATTCACCCATGTTAATGGAGCTTTTCTAAGAATTTTAATGTATACGGTCACATAATCACCACTACAGTCAAAACTACTATCATTACCCAATCCTCCAACCCCAGCCCCTGGCAACCATTAACGTTTTCTCTCCTTTCCAGAGTTTTGCCTTCTCCAGAATGTCACATAAAAGAAATAATACAATATTTGCTTGTAAAACCTCTTTTACTTAGCGTAATCTTTTAAGACTAATCTGTGTTGTTACCCAATCAGTAGTATGCTCCTATATAGCTCAAGAATATTTCATGGAAGGGATATATTCCTGTAGGCAAAACAGATAACTTTCCCTCTACCCTTCTAGGGTCTTGACTGAGACACCCTCACTCCGTAATAAAAGACAAATTACCAAGAGAAAACCAGAAGTTTAATAACATGTATATCTCAAATGTATACATGGGACATACCCAGGCAAACTGAGTAAAATTCTCCAAAATGGTCCAAGGCATCACCTTAAATACCATCTTCAGCTAAAGACTAAAGAAAGATGTTGGGGGAGGGAAGTCAGTTCAGGGGAAAAGCACAGAAAAGAAGGGTATATGGTTTTCACACAGATTTAAATTCTCCCTTCTCTAGTGATAAGAATTTCTAGAGATTTAGAGCCGTCCTTGTCTTCCTGGTACAGAGAAGGAAGCACTCTTACACATGGAGATTCCTCTTGTCAATGTCCTTACAATAGAGCAACTTCTCCTCAGTTTTCAAAGCTCCTCCTGTGTCTTCTGTTTCTCAGAAATAACCAGCTCAAGATAACCCTTCCGCCAACAAGGAATATTTTGGGGTGGCATGTTCTGCTCCCCTTCACGAGAATCTGATTATCCTTTTATACATTGATGGACTTCTGGTTTGTTTCCAGATTTTTCTGATCATAAATAAAGTTGATGGAAACATCTACGTCCAGGTCTCTGTGTACAGATGGTTTCTTTTCTCATGGTTGCATTTCTGCAGTGGGATGGCTGGTTCTATGGTGAACGTAAGTTAAATGATGTAAGAAATTGTCGAATTGCTTTTTCAAGTGGCTCTTACAGTTTGCAACCCTGTCCTCACCAACACTTGGCATTGTCAGGATTTTTCACCCTCCTGTAGCTATTCTAAAACATGTGCTTTGGAAGCTAATGGGGTTTTAACTTGTAAATCTCTAATGCTGAATTTCTTTTCTTTTGCTTATTGACCGTGCAAATAACTTCTAGGTGTGGGGTCTGTTCCAATATGTTATTAGATGTGGGGGGAATTGTATGTTTCCTTATTATTGTATTGTGAGAATTGTTTCTATACTCTGTATTTAAGTCCTTTATTAGCTACATATTTTGCAAATAGTTGCTCCCAGCCTGTGACTTTTCTTTGCCTTTTTATTTACAGCGTCCTTTAAAAAGCTGATCATTTTGGATACATTTCCATTTTTATCTTTTACAATTCATCATTTTGTGTGTGTTCTAAAAAAAGATGTTTGCTTAGTTAGCATAGCAATTTTCTCCTGAGTTTCCTTCTAAAATGTTCCTTTTAAGGTTTCCATTTTAATCTAATACACATGAAGTTAAATGTTAGTATGGTCTGAGAAATGCATTATGTTTGGAGGGGTATTTTTTTTTTGCACATGGATGTACAATTATTCCAGTACCAATTGTTGAAAAACTGTCATCTCTTTTGAATTAGCCTGATGCCCTCGATGCTGGTATCAAAAGTAATTTATTACCTTGACACATATCAAAAATAATTTATCTATATGAATCTATTTCTTGATGCTCAAATCTGTTTCAAAAACCTGTGCCTATGCTTTTGCCAATACTCCACTCTCTTGAATACCAAACTTTTAAAGTAAGTCATGAAATCAAGTAGTATGAGTTTTCCAGCTTTTGTGTTCCAATTTTTCTGATGAGTCTAGGTTCACTGCTTCCACCTATGAATTTTAGGAACAGCTGTGAGTTCCTCCAAAACCTTTGCTGTGAATTGTTGGGGATTGTGTTAAATCAGAGATCAATTTGAAGAGAACCGACGTCTGACCAATATTCCTCTCTGATTTCTCTCATCAATATTTTGTTCTCAGCATACCACTCTTGCACACATTTTGTTAGCTGTATGCTTGAATCACTTATGGCTTTGTGCTATTATCAATGCTTTCCTTAAATTTTAATTTCCAGTCATTCATTGTTAATATATTTAAACGTAATGGGGTTCAGGGCAGGCTGCCTCCAAATATGCCATTTTGACATACTGTTTACTTTAAAGTTACTTAAGAAACAGCCAGTGCAAGAAGGATACTCTGACCCTCATTTGTCCTCTTGAAAGCAGGAAATAAATCTCCTGTGTGAAAGGTGCATTCCCTGTACCAGGAGAAAGAGATATTCTTATCACCAGAGACAGAGAATTCAGGAACAAGAAGTCTGTATAAACAAACCTTGTTACTTTTTTTTTTTTAAACTAACTTACTACCTCAAGCCCAAACTCCTTTCTCTTACCACTTCCTCACAGATTTATTATTTCTTTGTCTAAGAGGTATAAAAGCTTCCTGCTTTGCTTGGTTACTTGTCTTATATTTTTATGAGCTCCTGGATGTACAAAATCAAATTTGCTTTTCTCCTGTTAATCTGTCTTAATGTCAATTTAATTATGCCACGCAAAGAACCTAGAAGGAAAAGCAAGTGTTCCTCCCCTACAAAGACAACTGAATTTTAGACATGAAGGTGTAGCCAGGGCTTCCCTGGTGGTGCAGTGCTTGAGAGTCCGCCTGCCGATGCAGGGGACGCGGGTTCGTGCCCCGGTCCGGGAAGATCCCACATGCCGCAGAGCGGCTGGGCCCGTGAGCCATGGCCGCTGAGCCTGCGCGTCCGGAGCCTGTGCTCCGCAACGGGAGAGGCCACAACAGTGAGAGGCCCACGTACCCCACACACACACACAAAAGATTTAGCCAGTTTAATTGATAAACTCATTAGTTTTTGAAGATTTTATTTGAGGTCAGTTAGCCTTGTCTTTGCAGGCAATAATGTCATCTGCAAAGCAAGGCAGATATGGTTCTTCCTTTCAATCTCTCTGTATGCCTTTTTATTTCATTTTTTTCTTAGTGCACTGGGTAGAACTTGCAAAACAGGCACACCTCATTTTTTGGTGTCTCACTTTATTGTGCTTTGCAGATACTGTATTTTTTAAATAAATTTATTTATTTTATTTATTTTTGGCTGCGTTGGGTCTTCATTGCTGCATATAGGCTTTCTCTAGTTACGGTGAGCGGGCGGTACTCGTCATTGCAGTGTATGGGCTTCTCATTGTGGTGGCTTCTCTTGCTGTGGAGCGCAGACTCTAAGTGCACAGGCTTCAGTAGTTGCGGCACACGGGCTCAGTAGTTGCGGCACGGGGGCTCTAGAGCACAGGCTCAGTAGTTGTGGCTCATGGGCTTTGTTGCTCCGTGGCATGTGGGATCTTCCCAGACGAGGGCTCAAACCCATGTCCCCTGAATTGGCAGGCAGATTCTTAACACTGCGCCACCAGGGAAGCCCTGCAGATACTGTATTTTTTACAAATTGAAAGTTTGTGGAAACCCCGCATTGTCAGATGATGGTTAACGTTTTCTAGCAATAAAGTATTTTTTAATGAAGGTATGTAAGGTGTTTTTATTTTCCCAACATAATGCTATTGTACATGTAATAGACTACAGTATAGTGTAAATGTCACTTTTACATGCACTGGGAAACAAAAAAATGCATATAACTCAGTTTATTGCAATATTCACGTTATTGCAGTGGTCTGGAACCAAACCCCTAATATCTCTGATAAGAGAATGTATCCTTGCTTGTTTTCTGATATTGGGGTCAGGGGAGGGATTCAGTCATTCATTCACCAGTGAGATACATATATGGCTATAGATTTTTCTTAGATACTCTTTCTTGGTTGAGTAAGGCCTCTTATGTTCCCAGTTTGAGAATATTTATCAAGATTGGATGTTGTATTTTCTGAAATGCCTTCTCCGATTCTCTATAAATGATCATAATTTTTTAGGTTTCTTTCCCCCCTTCTTCCCAATTTAGGTAAACTTTTAAAAATTAAAGTATAGTTTATTTACAATGTTTCAGGTATACAGCAAAGTGATTCAGTTATATATATATATATGAATATATATACTGTTTCAGATTCTTTTCCATAAGTTATTACAAGATATTGAACATAGTTCCCTGTGCCATACAGTAGGTCCTTGTTGCTTATCTATTTTATATATAATAGTATCTGTTAATCCCAAATAGGTTTTTTTATTACTATTTTCAAAGTTGAGCTATTCTCACATGCCTGGCATAAATTTCATTTAATCATGATGGATTGACATTTGTGTGTATGGCTGGATTTATAGTTAGTAATACATGAACAATTTTTCTATCTGTGGTCATGAGACATATTGGTGTGTGGATTTGTTTTCTTAGGATATCTCTGTCTCATTCTGTTTCCATGTCAATCTAGACTTCCCTAGAATAACCTGAAAAATATTCCTCCTTTTCTACTTTTTTCCTAATGTAGCACTGCAATGCTTTGTCATTAAATATTTGATAGAATGTACCAGTAAAGCAAACTGGGCCTGGAGTTTTCTTTATTAGAGTGATTTAAACTATGAATTCAGTTTATCTAATAAATATGGGATATTTATGTTATGTTTTCCTTCTTGAGTGAGTATTGGTGGTGTATGTATTGGATAATTTCATCAAAGTTATCTACTATATTGGTATAATGTTGATCATAACATTCCTTAATACCATGGCATGCTATCTTTAGTGATGTCCATTGGTTAATTTTTGTTGGTGGTTATTTCTGTTCTGTTTGTCTGTTTCTCTCTCTGACTGGAGATTTAAATTGGTGGTTTATTCCAGCAACACAGCTTTTCATTTTAATGATTTTTTTTCTATTTTTCCCTTCAAGTGCATTGGTTTCTGCCCTTTATTTCAGTCTTCTCTTGTTTTGATGGAAGTTTTAATTATCAATCCATAATCTTTATTGTTTCCTAATGTAAGCATCTTAATGCTTTGAATTTCCCTGCAAGCACTGCCTTAGCTGCATCCCACAAATTTTTATGTATTTTGTTTTCATTCTCATTCAATTATAAACATCTTCTATCTTCCATTGTGACTACCTCCTCAACTCATCCTTGACTTGTAGGTTATTTTGAAATGTGCTACTTCATGTCTAAGTAATTAGAATTTTTCCAGATTTTTTTTTTTTACTTTTCAATTAAATTTTGTTTCCAGCTTTATTCTAATTAAGTCCTATTGTAGTCAGTGAAGGGGAGCAGAATATGCCACTCTAAATGTGCCAGTTTGGCATGTGGATTGTTTCGAGCTGAAGGCAATTAAGACCCAGAAAACTCAGGAAGAACTTTGCTCTGTCCCTTACCTGCCTAAAATAATTTAGGTAGGGAACCTTTCCCAGAAAAAGATGTTACCAGACAGAACTTTTAATCTGAAACATCTCTCTGCATGGCAGATCAAACTTCTACTTAACCAAACATCTGTTTTTCTTATGCTGTGAGTTACCATCCCCTTTGAAGACCCAAGTCACTATCCCGTTTCTTAGCTCAGGATAACATATATGCCTCAATTGACCGACTTTTCCTGGGTGTGTGTGTGGGAGGGTGGGGTCTCCTGTCTTTGTGGGACTCTTGTATGTACAGAATTAAATGTTTTTCTCCTATTAACCTCTCTTATGCAATTTATTTTATTTTATTTTTTGCGGTACGCGGGCCTCTCACTGTTGTGGCCTCTCCCGTTGCGGAGCACAGGCTCCGGATGCGCAGGCTTAGCGGCCATGGCTCATGGGCCCAGCCGCTTCGCGGCATGTGGGATCTTCCCGGACAGGGACATGAACCCGCGTCCCCTGCGTCGGCAGGTGGACTCTCAACCACTGCACCACCAGGGAAGCCCCTCTTACACAATTGAATTCTTAGACCAGCCAACAAACCTAGAAGGAAAAAGGGAAAATTTTCACATCCCTACATCAGAAAACATACTTGTATGATCTTCCATCCTTTAAATCTACTGATGTCTTATGGTCCAGAATATCAGTTATTCCATCCTTTAAATCTACTGATGCTTTATAGTCCAGAATATCAATTATATTTGAGTATTTTATTTCTACTCAAAAACAATGTATTCTTGTGTTGGATGTTGTGTCTGTACATGCTAATTATGTCATATTGGTTCACAATATTTAGGTCTGCCATATTAATACTGAGATTTTGTCTGTTTTATCTGACTAGTTCTAAGAGTGTGATATTAAAATCTCCAGTTATAATTTTGGATTTGTTTACTTCTTCTTTCCAACCTGTTAGATTTTGCTGTAGGCATTAGAATCCCAGTTGTTAGATGCATAAAAATTTAAGGATTTTTATATTTTTGGTGAGTTGATGCTTTTATCATCCCGTAATACCCTTCTTTATCCCTGGCCTTCTTTCTTGCTCTGAAGTGCACATGTTCTGATTGCCATATAGCCAGTGCAGCTTGGTTTTTGTGTTTGCATGATAAAATATTTTCCCGTGTTTTTAAACTGTGAACCATTATGGGTGTTCATATTTAATATGGAGTCCTTGTAGACAGCGCATGTCAATTTTTAAATCCAATCTGATAACATCTGCTTTTCAGTTGGAAAAATTGGATCATTTACATCTATTAAGATTTTATCAAAGTGATTGGAATCAATTCACCAGTCGGTTCCTTGTATTTACCTTTTTTATCTGCTTAAATTTGAAGCTTGCTTCTAAGAAATAGTCACATTCCCTTACATTTTGCATGTTTTATTGATTATAAGTGTCAGGCTTATTAAAACTTTAGTTAGCGTGTCTCTCGTCTCCTCTCTCCCCCTCCTCCTTTCCTGTCTCTCTTTTTCTTTCTCTCTCTCTCCGTTGCTAGCTTTAAAGAAGCAAGCTGCCATAAGTTCTAGACCTATAAGGAAATGAGTTCTTCCAACAAACTGAGTGTATTACAGAAGTGGGTTCTTCCCCAGCAGAACCTTCAAAAGAGAAGGCAGCCCTGACCAACCCCCAGACTGTAGTCTTACTTATGACCCAGGTGTGACGTGCTCAAACTTCTATACCACAGAGACAGAAAGATAATTGTTTAAAGCTGATACATGTATAGTCATTTGTTTTGCTTCATGAAAACCTAATACTTACGTCTAGAGACTTTCATTTATTGGTAAATATCCATGTCCGCCATCATACAAGTTTTGTCTTCCGCTCTCTGGTCGACTCAACAAAACGATTTTTCTCATTGTCGTTGGCTTTTTCTGGTTATGTGCATCAGAGGGACACTCTATCTTCACCAAATGTGAAAGCAGAGCCTTCTTATTCTTTTAATGCCTTCTCTGGTCTCGCTTTTCCTCAGGGGGTTAATTACAAGGTAGGCTTTCTTACCATTGCATTTGATCACCATTTAGAAGCCTGGAAATCCATAAGGAGAGGAAGCTTGAGAGAGAAGTCACTTCTACCCTTCCACCAGTGCTTCATGTCATATACACTTTTGCATCCCAACATCCAATACGGTGCCTCATGCATGGTGTACATTGGTGGGACTGAATATTTTGGATGAGCCCCTCGTGAAATTCCTCCAGGGACAGTACACTCTTCCTGCTGAGGAAGATGCAGCCATTGATTTCCTTGTTTTGCTTTAGACAGCGTGGATGTGATGCGTCTACACAGCAGCTCTACAGGGGTGGTGGAAGCTTTTATATGGTGGTGAGTTTTGAACAAACCAAGCAAAATAATACAGTTAAAGAACAAGGTAGTACCCAAAAATGCTGTGTTGCTCCTTCTTCCTCTGACTCTATGCAGACCAGGTAGGAGGAAAAGAGAGCTCTACATATACTTAGATTTGCAAAGGAAATCTTATATATCTTCACCCAGAATATTACCTGTATTATCTCCTCTAGGCCACCATACTAGCCACGAGGTCATATCTGAGATTCCAGATTTACAGATAAAAAGGCAAGGTCAATAAGAAACTGATAGCTTGGCCAAGATGATAAAGTTCCTCAGCGGTAGAGCCATTATTCCATCTTGGAGCTTGTGCTCCTAACATCCAGGGTATATTATTTCCACATGTGGGGACTGCAAGAACATCCTCCAAGAAGCATCCCTTAGTACTTTGTTGACCTGCAGTTGCCTGAGACAAAGTTTCGTCTATGTCCCTGGGCCACTGAAAGTTGCTCAACTTTCTCACCCAAAACTCTCCCATGAAGTATAGTTTGGTCCAGGTATATTCCCAGGAGTGGAATTGCTAGATCATAAACCTCTCATTCAAAAAGACACATGCACCCCTATGTTCATAGCAGCACTATTCACAATAGCCAAGACATGGAAGCAACCTAAGTGTCCATCGCCAGATGGAGAAAGAAGATGTGGTACATATACACAATGGAATATTACTCAGCCATAAAAAGAATGAAATAATGCCATTTGCAGCAACGTGGATGCAACTAGAGAGTGTCATACTGAGTGAAGTAAGTCAGAAAGAGAAAGACAAACACCATATAATATCACTTATATATGGAATCTAAAATGTGGCACAAATGAACCTATCTATGAAACAGAAACAGACTCATAGACATAGAGAAGAGACTTGTGGTTACCAAGGGGGAGCAGGGGAGAGAGGGATGCACTGGGAGCTTGGGGTTAGTAGATGCAAACTATTACATTTAGAATGGATACACAACAAGGTCCTACTGTAGAGCACAGGGAACTATATTCAATATCCTTTGATAAACCATAATAGAAAAGAATATAAAAAAAGAATGTCTCTGTGTGTGTAACTGAATCACTTTTGTACAGCAGAGACTGGCACAGCATTGTAAATCAACTATACTTCAATTAAAGTAAAAAAAAAAAAAACAACAACACAAAAACTCTCCCATGAAATTCTCTTCCTTACTCTGTCTTCTAGGTGCACCTTGATGTGCGGCTTTCTGTTACTACAGAGAATTTCTCCAGATGCCACTTGAACTTTAATTCATAGTTTGCTTTTAAAACATCTATATTGAAGGGTGTGTGCTAATCACAAAGTACATAGCATTAACAATCCTCAAAATTTATCCTAACAGTATTCACATTGCAGTCTATATATGCCTCTGCACATAAGTATCTCTCTTAATCTCCCCATACCCTTTTCTCCCAAGGTTACTCACGTAAAAGAAGATTTACAATGCTTTTAGGAAAAGTGAATGGGTAGGATAACCTTTCTAGGAGAGCTATGGGGAAGATTTTAAGCATTTACTTCTTAAAAGACTTGAAGAATCCAGAAACTCATGCCACAAAAGGCTTTTTCATCAGATCATCCAAATATCATGTACTGTGCCTGTGTATTAAACTCCTGTTTTCCCAATAATTATGACATTAGTAAAATATTAAAACTTTGTTAATCTTCTTTTACCTAAAATTAAACAGTTACTAAACCATGGGCGAGGGAAGTGATAAATTGGGAGATTGGGATTGACATATACACACTACTATATATAAAATAGATAACTAATAAGGACCTACTGTGTAGCACAGGGAACTCTACTCAGTACTCTGTAATGACCTATATGGGAATAGGATCTGAAAAAGAGTGGATATATGTATAACTGATTCACTTTGCTATACAACAGAAACTAACACAACATTGTACATCAACTATAGTCCAATAAAAATTATAAATAAACAAGTATCTCTAAATACAAAAACCATTATTTCACATTATCTAAAAACTTGTTTACATTGTTAATATAGTATATATATTTATATTACATACAGTATATGTACAGCTATAATATTTGATTTCTTTTGTTTTCACAATTAAGTTAAGTTGCCTCCAAAGGTGAGGGCTAAGACAAAGAAATTACTTCATGTAACTTGATGGAGCTCCACATATAGCTAATTCATCTCAGACTTTAAACATAGCAACACCATGTGAGCACCTAACTAAAATTTTTATCAATGCCAATGTTATAAGCACCATAACTTTAATCTCTTCACAGATGTTCAAGAATATATGCTTTTAATGTTACTTTGTCTTTGTAGTATTGTGCTTTTTAATTGGATGGGTATAACATACAGTTCTCCTCAGTTATCCACTGTGCAAACCTTGGCTTTTTTTTTTTTTTTTTTTTTTTTGGCAAGCTCGTGTTTGTAGTTTGCAAGGTTGACACTGCATGTTTTTATCTGGGGTTTTGCAATGCTGGTATTGGATTTTCTGTGTTATTATATTATTCTCCTGGCAATACTAGAATATTGTTAACTCAGTCGAAGAGTTACAAGTGATTTAGTGATTCATACTGGGTATAAAATTCTCTTCCCTAAGTTAGGATAATGTGGAAATGCAATATATATTTTGGAACATGCAAAACAGAGAAACTTTAGGTATAAAGTTGACATTATTCTTAATGTTTTATGCACTTAGATGTTCATACTTTCCTTGTTTTTTCTTTTTCAATTATAATTGGTTTGCAGTATTGATTCTGGTGTACAGCAAAGTGATTCAGTTACATATATTCTCAGATTCTTTTCCATTATAGGTTATTATAAGACATTGAGTATAATTCTCTGTGCTCTACAGTAGGCTTTGTTGATTATCTATTTTATGTATCATTGTGTGTATATGTTAATCCCAAACTCCTAATTTATCCCTCCCCTGCCATTTCCCCACTGGTAACCATAAGTTTGTTTTCTATGTCTGTAAGTCTATTTTGGTTTTGTATACAGACTCATTTGTATTATTTTTTAGATTCTACCTATAAATGATAACATAAAATATCTGTCTTTCTCTGTCTGACTTCACTTAGTATGATATTCTCTAGGTCCATCCATGGTGCTGCAAATGACAATATTTTATTCTTTTTTATGGCTGCATAGTATTCCATTGTATATATGTACCACATCTTCTTTATCTATTCATCTATTGATGTTCACTTGGTTAGTTTCCACGTCTTGGCTATTGTGAATGGTGCTGCTATGCACATTGGGGTGCATGTATCCTTTCAAATTACAGTTTTCATCTTTGCTGGTTAAATGCCCAGTAGTGGGATTGCTGGGTCATATGGTAGTTCTGTGTTTAGTTTTTTAAGGAACTTCCATACTGTTTCCATAGTGGCTGTATCAATTTACATTCCCACCAACAGTGTAGGAGGGTTCCCTTTTCTCCACACCCTCTCCAGCATTGATTGTAGAGTTTTTGGTGGTGGCTATTCTGACCTGTGTGAGGTGATACCTCGTTGTAGTTTTGAGCTGCATTTCTCTAATAATTAGCAATTTTGAGCACCTTTTCATGTGCCTGTTGGCCATCTGTATGTCCTCTTTGGAGAGATGTCTATTTAGGTCTTTGGCCCATTTTTTGTTTTTCAGTACCGAGTTTTAAGAGCTGTTTGTATATTTTGGAAATGAGCCCCTTTTCAGTCGTGTCATTTGCAAACATTTTCTCCCATTCTGTAGGTTGTCTTTTCTTCTTGTTGATCGTTTCCTTTGCTGTGCAAAAGCTTTGAAGTTTTATTAGATCTCCTTTGTTTATTTTTATTTCTTTTGCCTTGAGAGACTGACCTAAGAAAATGCTGCTACGATTTTTATGTCAGAGAATGTTTTGCCTATGTTCTTCTGTGAGTTTTATGGTGTCATGTCTTATATTTAGGTCTTTAAACCATTTTGAGTTTATTTTTGTACATGGTGTCAGGGAGTGTTCTAATTTCATTGATTTAAATGAAGCTGTCTAGCTTTCCCTGCACTACTTGCTGAAGAGACTGTCTTTTCTCCTTTGTCTATTCTTATCTCCTTTTTTGAAGATGAATTGACAGTAGGTGTGTGTCTTTATTTCTTGGATCCCTATTCTGTTCCATTGATCCATACGTCTTTTTTTGTGCGAATACCACACTCTTTTGATTACTGTAGCTTTGTTATATTGTCTAAAGTCTGGGAGGGTTATGCCTCCAGCTTTGTTATTATTCTTCATGATTGCTTTGGCAATTTTAGGTCTTTTGTGGTTCCATATAAATTTTAGGATTTTTTGTTTTATTTCTGTGAAAAATGCCCTGGGTAATTTGATAGGGCTTGCATCAAATCTGTAGTTTGCTTTAGGTAGTATGGCCATTTTAACAATAATCTTACCATAAAAGAGCATGGAATATTTTTTCATTTCTTTGCATCATCTTCAGTTTCCTATATCACTGTTCTGTAGTTTTCAACATATGGGTCTGTAACATCCTAAGTTCATTCCTAGGTTTTTTTATTTTTTATTTTTTTGACACAGTTGTAACAGGATTGGGTTTTTTACCTTCTCTTTATTTTATTGTTAGTGTAAAGAAATGAATCAGATTTCTGTATATTAATCTTGTATCCTTCTACCTCCGGAATTCATTTATTCTAATAGTTTTTGTGTGGAGTCTTCAGGGTTCTCTATGTAGAGTATCATGTCATTTGCATATAATGACAGTTTTACCTCTTCCCTTCCAATTTGGATACATTTTATTTCTTTTTCTTGTCTGATTACTGTGTCTAGGACTTCCAGTACTATCTTGAATAGAAGTGGTGAGGGTGAGTATCCTTGTCTTGTTCCTGAATACAGTGGGAAGGCTTTCAGCTTTTCACCATTGAGTATAATGTTGGCTGTGGGTTTGTTGTAAATAACTTGTATTATGTTGAGATATGTTCCCTCTATTCCCACTTTGGTGAGAAGTTTTTTTTGTTTGTTTGTATTCATGAATGGATGTTGAATTTTATCAAATGTTGAGTGTTGAATTTTATAAATGCCTTTTCTACATCTATTGAGATGATCATGCGATTTTTGTCTCTTTTTTTGTTCATGTGGTTGATTTGCATATGTTGAACCATTGTTGTAACCCTGGAGTGAATCCAACTTGATCGTGGTGTATGATACTTTTTATGTATCAATGGATTTGGTTTGCCAGTATTTGTTGAAGATTTTTATATCTATATTCATCAAAGACTGTGACCTGTACTTTTTTCTGTAGTGTCTTTTTCTGGTTTTGGTATTAGGATTATGATGGCTTCATAGAATGATTTTGAGAGCGTACTCTCCTCTTCAATCTTCTGGAATAGTTTGAAAAGGATAGATATAAGTTCTTCTTTGTATGTTTGGTAGAATTCCCCAGTGAAGCCATCTGGTCCTGGGCTTTTGTTTGCAGGCAGTTTTTATTATTATTATTATTATTATTGATTCCTTTTCATTTCTAGTGATTGGTCTGTTCAAATTATCTGTTTCTTCTTGAGTCAACTTTGGCAGGCTGTATGTGTCTAGAAATTTATCTGTTTCTTCTAGGTTTCTAATTAGTTGGCATATAAACCATTCATAGTATACTCTTATGATTTTTTTGTATTTCTGTACTATCAGTTTTTATTTCTCCTCATTCATTTCTTATTTTATTTGGGTCCTCTCCTTCTTGTTGAGCCTGGCTAGAGGTTTGTCCATCTTGTCTATCTTTTTAAAAACAAAAAAACAAAAAACCCCCCCCACAGCTCTTGGTTTCATTGATCTTTCCTATTTTTTAATCCCTTTTTTTTCTCTCTGATATTTATTTCCTTCCTTCCACTGATTTTGGGGTTTTGTTTGTTCATTTTTCTAATTCTTTTAGGTGGTAGTTTAAGTTGTTTGAGATTTTTCTTGTCTCTTGAGGAAGGCCTGTATTGCTAAGAGCTTTCCTGGTGGAGCTGCTTTTGCTGCATCCCATAGATACTGTAAGGTAGTGTGTTTGTTGTCGTTTGTCTTGAGGTATTTTCCGACTTCCTCTTTGATTTCATCATTGACCCATTGGTTTTTTAGTAGCATGTTTAGTCTGTATGTGATTGTTTTGGGTTTTTTATCCTCCCTATTTATCTTTCTGTGGTTGATTAGTAGTTTCATACCACTGTGGTCAGAAAAGATGCTTGAAATAATTTCTATCCTCTTAAATTTGTTGAGGTTTGTTTTGTGTCCAAGTATGTGGTCTGTCCTAGAGGATATTCCATGTGTGCTTGAAAAGAATGTGTATTCTGGGTTTTTTGGATGTAGTATCCTGTAGGAATCAGTTAATAGACCAACTGGTCTATTGTGTCATTTAGCTTCTTTGTCATCTTACTGATTTTTCTGTCTGGAAGATCTGTCCATTGATGTCAGTGGGGTGTTAAAATCTCCTATTACTGTATTCCTGTCGATTTCTCCCTTTATGTCTGTCAGTATTTTTTATGTATTTTTTGCTCCTGTATTAGCTGCATATATGTTAACAAGTGTAATATCCTCTCTTGTATTGATTCCTATCATTATATATAATGTCCATGTCTCTCTTTATAGACTTTGTTTTAAAGTCTATTTTGTTTAATATGAGTATTGAGACCCCTGCTTCCTTGTCATTTCCGTTTGTATGAAATATCTTTTCCATTCCCTCACTTTCAATCTATGTGTGTCTTTCACCCTAAAGGGAGTCTCTTTTAGGAAGGATATTGTGGGTTCTTTCTTAATCCAATCTGCCTCTCTGTATTTTGATTGGAGCATTTAGTCCATTGACCTTTAAAGTAATTATTGATAAGTATATATTTATTGCCATTTTTAAATCTTGTTTTCTAGTTGATTTTGTAGTTTTGTCCCTTCTTTTTGTTTTTCCTTTTGTAATTTGATGGTTTTCTTTTGTATTATGCTTGAGTTCCTGTCTTTATGGTTTTTGTGAATCTTGTGTGTTTTTGATTTGTGGTTACCCTGGTTTTCAAGGACATTAACTCATAACTATACCTACCTCCTTATATAGTCATCAGTTCAAACATATTCTAAAAGATCTACAGGTTTTTACTCCCCTTCCCCACATTTTGTGATTTTGATGTCCTATTTTACATCTTCATGTTTATCCTTTTGCTGTTAATTGTTATAATCACTTCTACAAAATTTTTTACTGGTTTTTAATCTATGTGCTAGTTTATTTAAATGATCTTCAATTCTTTTATATATTTGCCTTTCCTATTGTTTTTTTTCCCTGTCTTATAGATTCTTGCTGCTTTTCTATTTAAGATGACCTTTCAATATTTCTTTTAGGTTGGGTTTAGTATTGCTGTATCCTTTTAGTTTTTGTTTGCCTGAGAAATTCTTTATCAAGACTCCGTCTATCCTAAATGATGATATTGCTGGGTAAAGTATCCTATGTTGCAGGTTTTTCCCTGTTAGTGTTTTGAATATGTCTTGCTACTCCCTTCTGGCCTGCAATGTTTCTGTAGAGAAATCAGCTTTAAGGGGTTTCCCTTGTAACTGACTCTTTGTTTTTCTCTTGCTGCCTTTAGAATCTGTTTAACTTTTGCCATTTTAATTATGCTATGTCTTGAGGTGGATCTGCTTGGGTTCTTCTTGGTTGGGACCCTCTGTGCTTCCTGTACATGGTTATCTATTCCCTTCTTTAGTTTTGGAAAGTCTTCAGCCGCAGTTTCTTCAAGTACATCTTTGATCCCCTTCTCTCTTTCTCCTCCTTCTGGGTCCTGTATTATGCATAGGTTGGCACACTTTATATTATCCCATAGATCTCATCTCTTGCTTTCACTTTTTTTTTTTTTTTTCATCTTCTGTCTGCTGCTCTGATCGGGTGATTTCCATTATTCTATCTTCCAAATTAATTATTCACTCTTCTGCATTATTCAGTCTGTTATTCATTGCTTCTAGATTGGCTTTTACCTTGGCAATTGAGTTGTCTAATTTTGATTGGTTCTTCTTTGTAGTGTTTAGTTCCTTGTTACAGTGATGTGCATTTCCATTGATAATCTTTCTTAATTCCTTTCAAATTTGTATTACCTCCTTTTTGAACTCAGAACTTATACTGGTGAAGTCTGTTTCCTTTTTGTTCTTTCAGAGAATTTCTCATTTTAATTGGGAATGGTTCCTCTTACTCTTTTTTACCTTCATTTTACTTGACTTTCTCTGTCACCATGAATCTAGGAAAAACCATCATCTACTGTGGTCTTGAAGGGCTGTTTTTATGTGGGAGCATTCCTGTGTAGACTATGTCCAATACTTTTTGTGCAAAGGCTGCTTTTGGTCTGAATGACAGCCACATCTTTCCTCAGAGTATGCTACCCATTATCCCCTTGATAGGCAGTGTGGATGGTGTTGTGATATCCAGAACCTGCACTGGATGTTAGGTGGGGCCGCCTCTGTGCTCCGTAGCTGTTACCTTCCTGTCTCAGCTGGAGTATGATCCCTACTTTTTGGAGTAGAAGCCATGAAGGTCAAGTTTGATAAGGCTGCATTACCCTTCACCGTTGGTGGGAATGTAAATTGATAGAGCCACTACAGAGAACAGTATGGGGGTTCCTAAAAAACTCAAAATAGAATTACCATATGACCCAGCAATCCCACTACTGGGCGTATACCCTGAGAAAACCGTAATTCCCAAAGACACATGCACCCCAGTGTTCATTGCAGCACTAATTACAATAGCCAGGTCATGGAAGCAACCTAAGTGTCCATCGACAGAGGAGTGGATAAAGAAGATGTGGTACATATGTACAATGGAGTATTACTGAGCCATAAAAGGGAATGAAATGGGGTCATTTGTAGTGATGCGGATGGACCTAGAGAATGTCATACAGAGTGAAGTAAGTCAGAAAGAGAAAAATAAATATATATTAATGCATATATGTGGAATCTAGAAAAATGGTACAGATGAACCTATTTGTAGGGCAAGAATAGAGACGTAGACATAGAGAATGGACATGGGGGTAAGGGGAGGGTGGGACAAATTGGGAGATTAGGTTTCCTGTACATACACTACCATGTGTAACATAGGTAGCTAGTGGGAACCTGCTGTATAGCCCAGGGAGCTCAGCTCAGTGCTCTGTGACGACCTAGCTCGGTGGGATGGGCGGTGGGAGGGAGGTCCAAGAGGGAGGGGATATAGGTATACATAGAGCTGATTCACTTCATTGTATAGCAGAGACTAACACAACACTGTAAAGCAATGTTAGTCTAGTAAGAAAACAAAAAATGCAAAGACAAAAAAATGGATGCATTACCCTTAAGAGCATGCTCTGTCCCCAAGGAGGTGAGCACAGAAGCCCGTGAGGCCCGTGTGGTCACCGCAACCTATCCACTGCCCGGGGCAGGCATCAGGCTGCAGGAATCAAGGTGACTGTTGTGCCAGCTACGACCTGGGCTGCCTCTGTGGTCGGGCTGTCCCAGGACCTGTCTGTCCCAGATCAGGCTCCCAGCTACAGTACGCATGGGTGGAACCGGACTGCTCCCACCGGGAAAGGAATCGCTGTGTACTCCTCCCCAGGGGCTGACAGCTGGACGCGTGAGATTCCCTGGTGCCGCCTGCCACATGGTGAGCACATACCAACAAAGTCCACTGCTGCTGGACCCACCCCTGGACGGCTCCCCTGCTGAGCAGGGACTGATAGTAGGCTCTGAGGTCAGCCTCACCCCTGCTGTGCACATGCTCACAAAATCTGCTGGCTGCCCACTGTGCAAACACTGATACTGGGGTCCAGGGGGGGCCAGACCCCACCCCAGGCCGCCCAGGCCGTCTCCATGCAGCTAGACAGCGTCCTCTCCCAGGACCCAGACTCCTGAGTGTCATTGCCTAGCTGCTGCGTGTACTAGCAGCCCCACATGGCGCATTTTGGTCTGGGAAGTGCAGGGCAGCGAGACAGCTGTCAGCATCCGTCTCTCTCTCTGCCCTGATGGCTAGCAAGCCAGCATGCGTGCATTCCTCATAAGCAGTGTCCAGGCTCCTGCAGCCCCTCTATCTGTCCCAGTTGACTTCCCAGCAAGCAAGGGGCTTCACAGGGCAAGGGCTTACCCATGAAGACCATCCCTTCTTCACAGATCCCTCCCAAGGCGCCAGTCCCATCCTGATGCCTTTTCTTCATCCTACCCAGTCATGTGGGATCTTTCTTGCAGTTATAGTTGTGTAAGAGATCTTCTGCCAGTTTCCAGTTTGTTTTCTGTGAGAATTGTTCCACATGTAGATGTATTTTTGTATTTTTAATGTGTTTGTGGGGGAAGGTGAGCCCTAGGTCCTCCTACTCCGCCACCTTGATCCATCCCCAGAAACATGGTGGTTTTGACGGATACTCATAGAATTCCATTTGCATTTAATGAACGTAAATTCAGTGCTCTCGCTGAATCTGTAATAAAGAGTGTTTCCGTTGTGTAATACCGGTTCAACCCAACATGTTAAAAATGCATTTTTACAAAATTACACACAGAGTTAAAGTCGAAACCATTGTCCTTATAGGAGGGAAGCCTCCAACAATATCATAGTTCTCTCTAGAGCCAGAAGAACACCACAACATGTTTTAATACGAGGAATTCCATGTTATGAAGTATTACACATTATTAGGAAGAGTAGAAAGTTTTCTGTTTAGGAAGTTTTAAATTTTTCTCACATTTTTGTGATGGTTTCACTAATGTGGTAAAATTGTACCTTAACATATGGGCAGTGACATTCAGTCAACACTGATTATGGGGATTTAATTATAATAATGACTGTGGGATTCAATAACTGTAATTCATAAGGGTGCCAGCAGTTCTACAGGATGTGAATTTGCATCTAAAGATTTTACTTTAGAACCAGATTCTAGAAACATTTTCATATGCACAGCACTTGTGCTCTGATTGATTTGACATGCTGTAAATGACAGACCGTTGCAGGCCTTCCATGGGTGGAATTTTTTCTTTTTTGATATTTAAAAGAAATAAGTTGTTCCAAAGAAAGAAACATGTATTAAGTGGTTTACTGTCTTATAATAAACTCTTTGTAAAACTTTACATAATTTATGGTGCTTGGAAGATCGAATATAGACTCACATCATTCATGCCCATTGAGATTCAAGTTACTTAAGGATTATAGAATATATATTTCCATCTTGGAACAAAACACACTGAAGCCTTTATGTATTTTATACAGGTCTTCTCCAACTTACTGTTAAATGAACTTAAAAACTTAAAAGTATCTAATTGCATTTATAAATTCAAGATATAAAGAAATCACCATTTATCACTATTAAAAATGAACATAGCTTTTCTCATTGTAATATGCACAATTTCCTTAGAAATACCAATACCTCCAAATTCAAGGTGGTGTGTGATTCATTATTTGGTACCTTATATACCCTTAAAAACTGTTAAAAATCTATAAAAACAACCACCACTTTATACCACTTTGTAGAAAGCTAAAAATGAGCAGTGTAAACTCCAAGTGTGTAGGTTCCATTTCTAACCAGAAGCTCTCCATCCCCCAAAATGTCTTCAGACAAGTGTACGCTTCTGTGTGGGTGAGAGAGGACTTGAAGTCTTAGGTTGACTATCGGGCGTCTTGTCCTTGAGTCGGTCATGAGTGTATAGTGAACAGAGGACAGGCGCATTGATCAGTGTTGCAGTTAATGAGTGCAGAGGACCAGAACATGTGGATAACTCTTTAAGTTCCTTGCGGCTGCTACAACAGGATGCCACGGGCTGTTGCATAAACAATAGCAATTTAATTTAGTTCTAGAGACTGGAAGTCCGCCATCAAGACAGAGGCAGGTTCAGGGTCTGGTAGAACCTGCCTCGTGATTCATAGAAGGTGTCTTCTCGCCATGTCTGCACATGGGGGAAGATAGGAGGGGGCTCTCTGGGGTCTCTTTTATAAAGACAGTAATCCCATCCATGAGGGCTCCACACTCACGACCTCATCACCTCCCAAAGGCCCATCCTCCTAATACCATCACACTGAGGCGGTTAGGTCTCAACATAAGGGTTTTGTGGGGACCTACAGGTGAAAGCATGCAACCCATGGATCCCCGAAATTTATGTCCTTTTCACATGTCATCCACTCAATTGAAGTCCCATCTACATCTGATTTAGATAACATTTAGGATTCACCCTGAGGCAAATTCCTTGCCAGCTGTGAATCTGTGAAATTTAACCTTACGAGCTTTCAAATTACAGTGGTGGGACAGACATAAGGTAGGTATTCCCATTTCAAAAGGGAGAAATAGGAAAGAAGGGAGGAGTGACAAATCCCCAGCAAGTCTGAAATCTAACAGGGCAAATTCCCTTAGACCTTAAGCCTTGAGAATAATTCTCCTTAGTTCATGCTATACCTCCAGGAACAATGGGGCGGGTCGGTGTTTTGCCCCTGTAGCTTTGCCCTTCAAGGGTTGGTCACATGACAGCGGGATTATTGCCATTAGTTCTGGGTTCCATTGTTGAAGAAGGGATTGGGTCAAATGTTCAGACCATCAGATGGGAAAAAACAAGGAAGCTAAATCATTTCATATGTGAGATAGTCTGAGGTAGAGATATTCAGTTTGGTGAAGTGGGGATATGGTGTCCTGTTTTCCAATAGTTGAGTCATGTTTACACATAAATGATTAGATTATTTCTCTAGCAGTCATATCTCCTGGGAAAGTAAGAGGAAGGAGATAATTGCACAGACCAGGTTCAGACTTACCCAGTGATGGAGAGCTTACCTCTGGAAGTTGTAAGAATTCCCTCCCAGAAGCTGTTTGAGAAAAAGTTGCTGAGTCATTTGGGAGAATTTTCTTGAAAGTATCAATTTTCTCGAGGAATGGTTGGTCGAACTGAACTCTGTATTCTCTCTCATGCTTAGATTCTCTGCAGTTTCAATTTGTTCTCAACTAACAACTTTGAAAGGATAGTATCACCCATCTCAACCTTGGGCTATGTAACAGTAGAATGTCTGTTAACACCTTTCCTTTTTCATGCCATATACAGCACTACTTTTCACTGTCAGGTAATTACTGAATTTCTATTTACTTTCTAGTCTGTGATGATCATAAATTCAAGTCTTTCCAACATCTGCCTATCTGTATATTCAGTACCTTTGGGCGTCTTAATTGTTCCAATGCACCCATTTGTGTTTTAACTATTTTCACCAAATTTAGGAATAACCATGTTGACTCAGCATTTTAGCCTTCAAAGAATCCATTTCTTGCTCAAAAAATAGACACATGCATACACAAGACGTATTCAGTCATTATTGAGAATGCTCCAATTAAGTGGAAAACTATATCTTCAAATAGTTTCGTCGAAACTATTTCTTGCTTTTCTTTTAGGATGTGGGAAATAAGAATTACACAAATAAAAATGTCTAGACATACAATCAGCTTAAGACCTTTCAGAAAGTTATTCCATGACCTAAACACAACTTTGCATAAAAGAGCAACAACTGTAGAGAAGCTGCTGGGAGGGGAAAGTATAATAGTATAATTGATTAAAATAAAATAGAATAAAATAGTCGGCTTTTAATTAGCTTGACTATGGGACAGAATGTGATCAGATTTGCTGTAGACGGTCTACAAGTAGTCGTGCATATACTTCACGCATATGAGTCACAAAAATTAGGAGAATATTTAACACAGAAACGTGTGAGAGCATCCTCAGCTATCACATAGGACTTGATGGTAGCCTGTCACGTAGCACAAAATTCTGATTCTTTTTGTTTCCACGCTTTTCCACACATCCTCTTTTTTTTTAATTGAGATATAGTTGCTTTACAATACTGTATTAGTTTCTACTGTACAGCGAAGTGAAGTGGAGTTCCCTGTGCTCTACAGCAGGTTCTCATTAGTTACCTATTGCATACATAGTAGTGTATATATGTCCATCCCAATCTCCCAGTTCATCCCACCCCCGCCCCATCTTTTAATCCCTTAGCTATACAGTAACACAGCTAGGATCATGACGTTGACCTTCACGTTTCATTGAGATATACTCTGATATCCACAATATAATTATGATTATGAGGTTAACAAAAAAATATTTAAAAACAAAGAAAGTTGTGGTAGCAGCACACTGACAGCAGAGTCATGCCATCTCATTGACATTCACAAGCCAAGTATATTTAGAGACATCAAGTATCCTCAGAAACATCAAGCACTTTAAAAAACTCACAACCTTCCTATGAGTTTACTTTTAATCAGTGTCCTAGTGGAACAAGCAGGAAGCACCAAACTCACATCTCCAGGCAGGTATTATAATTAGTGTTCCAGATACTTAACTTATCTGAGAAACCATTCAGATGTACTCTGCAGCTTTCATTTTTAAAAAATTAATTAATTTGTTTATTTTTGGCTGCATTGGGTCTTCGTTGCTGCGTGCAGCCTTTCTCTAGTTGCAGCGAGCAGGGACTACTCTTCGTTGCGGTGTGCGGGCTTATTGCGATGGCTTCTCTTATTGCGGAGCACGGGCTCTAGGCACGTGGGCTCAGTCGTTGTGGCACGCGGGCTCAGTAGTTGTGGCTTGTGGGCTCAGTAGTTGTGGCTTGCGGGCTCTAGAGCGCAGTCTCAGTAGTTGCGGTGCACGGGCTTTGTTGCTCCATAGCATGTGGGATCTTCCTGGACCAGGGCTTGAACCCATGTCCCCTGTATTGGCAGGCGGATTCTTAACCACTGAGCCACCAGGGAAGTCCCTAATATGGTTTTAAAAGGAGGATAATGCTGCAGTTAGCAAATTAAAATAATATAAATATGTAGTTTATATATGTATAGTACTTGCATAAGATAAATCTTTATAAGTATAAATTTATACATTGCCAAATTATAAAATAATAGTCCATATTCAGTTAACATATCAGTATATTTTCATGGACAAATGAACTATTAAAATAGTTAACCTTATTTGAAATTGATCCAAAGATTAAAGTCATATTAAAGTCATATAAATGTTTACAGAGAATTGAAATAACATAAAATAATTTACAAATCACTTTATCTCCCTAAATTAAAAAAAATGGGGGGAGGAGGAAAGTCAAATTTTTTAAAGATTATTATTATTTTTTAACATCTTTATTGGAGTGTAATTGCTTTACAATGTTATGTTAGTTTCTGCTTTATAACAAAGTGAATCAGCTATACATATACATATATCCCCATATCTCCTCCCTCTTGCATCTCCCTCTCTCCCACCCTCCCTATCCCACCGTTCTAGGTGGTCACAAACCACGGAGCTGATCTCCTTGTGCTATGCAGCTGCTTCCCACTAGCTATCTATTTTACATTTGGTAGTGTATGTATGTCCATGCCACTGTCTCACTTTGTCCCAGCTTACCCTTCTCCCTCCCCGTATCCTCAAGTCCATTCTCTAGTAGATCCTTATTTCCGTCTTGCCCCTAGGCTCTTCATGAACATTTTTGTTTGTTTGTTTTTTAGATTCCATATATATGTTTAGCATACGGTATTTGTTTTCTCTTTCTGACTTACTTCACTCTGTATGACAGACTCTAGGACCATCCACCTCACTACAAATAACTCAATTTCGTTTCCTTTTATGGCTGAGTAATATTCCATTGTATATATGTGCCACATCTTCTTTATCCATTCTTCTGTTGATGGACACTTAGGTTGTTTCCATGTCCTGGCTATTGTAAATGGAGCTGCAATGAACATTGTGGTACATGATTCTTTTTGAATTATAGTTTTCTCAGGGTATATGCCCAGTAGAGAGATTGCTGGGTCATATGGTAGTCCTATTTTTCGTTTTTTAAGGAACCTCCATACTGCTCTGCATAGTGGCTGTATCAATTTACATTCCCACTAACAGTGGAAGAGGATTCCCTTTTCTCCGTAAGGTCTCCAGCATTTATTGTTTGTAGATTTTTTGATGATGGCCATTCTGACTGGTGTGAGATGATACCTCATTGTAGCTTTGATTTGCATTTCTCTAATGATTAATGATGTTGACTACTCTTTCATGTGTTTGTTGGCAATCTGTATATCTTCTTTGGAGAAATATCTATTTAGATCTTCTGCCCGTTTTTGGATTGGGTTGTTTGTTTGTTACTGAGCTGCATGAGCTGCTTGTAAATTTTGGAGGTTAATCCTTTGTCAGTTGCTTCATTTGCAAATATTTTCTCCCATTTGGAGGGTTGTCTTTTCATCTTGTTTATGGTTTCCTTTGCTGTGCAAAAGCTTTTAAGTTTCATTAGGTCCCATTTGTTTATTTTTGTTTTTATTTCCATTTCTCTAGGAGATGGGTCAAAAAGGATCTTGCTGTGATTTATGTCATAGAGTGTTCTGCCTATGTTTTCCTTTAAGAGTTTGATAGTGTCTGGCCTTACATTTAGGTCTTTGATCCATTTGGAGTTTATTTTTGTGTATGGTGTTAGGGAGTGTTCTAATTTCATTCTTTTACATGTAGCTGTCGAGTTTTTTCAGCACCACTTATTGAAGAGGCTGTCTTTTCTCCACTGTATATTCTTGCCTCCTTTGTAAAAGATCAGGTGACCATATGTGCATTGGTTTTATATTCTTGCCTCCTTTGTCAAAGATCAGGTGACCATATGTGCATGGGCTTATCTCTGGGCTTTCTATCCTGTTCCATTGATCTATCTTTCTGTTTTTGTGCCAGTACCATACTATGTTGATTACTGTAGCTTTGTAGTATAGTCTGAAGTCAGGGAGCCTGATTCCTCTAGCTCTGTTTTTCTTAAGATTGCTTTGGCTATTTGGAGTCTTTTGTGTTTCCATACAAATTGTGCAATTTTTTGTTCTAGTTCTATGAAAAATGCCAGTAGTAGTTTGACAGGGATTGCATTGAATCTGTACATTGCTTTGGGTAGTATAGTCATTTTCACAATGTTGATTCTTCCAATCCAAGAACATGGTATATCTCTCCATGTGTTTGTATCATCTTTAATATCTTTCATCAGTGTCTTATAATTTTCTGCATACAGGTCTTTTGTCTCCTTTGGTAGGTTTATTCCTAGATATTTTATTCTTTTTGTTGCAATGGCAAATGGGAGTGTTTTCTTAATTTCACTATCAGATTTTTCATCATCAGTGTATAGGAATGCAAGAGATTTTACTTTTGTATCCTGCTACTTTACCAAATCCATTGATTAGCTCTAGTAGTTTTCTGGTAGCATCTTTAGGATTCTCTATGTATAGTATCATGTAATCTGCAAACAGTGACAGCTTTACTTCTTTTCCGATTTGGATTCCTTTTATTTCTTTGTCTTCTCTGATTGCCGTGGCTAAAACTTCCAAAACTATGTTGAATAAGAGTGGTGAGAGTGGGCAACCTTGTCTTGTTCCTGATCTTAGTGGGAATGCTTTCAGTTTTTCACCATTGAGTACGATGTTGGCTGTGGGTTTGTCATATATGGCCTTCATTATGTTGAGGAAAGTTCCCTCTATGCCTACTTTCTGCAGGGTTTTTATCATAAATGTGTGTTGAATTTTGTCAAAAGCTTTCTCTGCATCTATTGAGATGATCATATGGTTTTTCCCCTTCAATTTGTTAATATGGTGTATCATATTGATTGATTTGCAAATATTGAAGAATCCTTGCATTCCGGGAATAAACCCCACTTGATCATGGTGTATGATCCTTTTAATGTGCTGTTGGATTCTGTTTGCTAGTATTTTGTTGAGGACTTTTGCATCTATGTTCATCAGTGATATTGGCCTGTAGTTTTCTTTCTTTGTGACGTCTTTGTCTGGTTTTCGTATCAGGGTGAAGGTAGCCTCATAGAATGAGTTTGGGAGTGTTCCTCCCTCTGCTATATTTTGGAAGAGTTTGAGAAGGAAAGGTGTTAGCTGTTCTCTAAATGTTTGATAGAATTCGCCTGTGAAGCCATCTGGTCCTGGGCTTTTGTTTGTTGGAAGATTTTTAATCACAGTTTCAATATCATTGCTTGTGTTCAGTCTGTTCCCATTTTCTATTTCTTCTTGGTTCATTCTTAGAAGGTTGTGCATTTCTAAGAATTTGTCCATTTCCTCCAGGTTGTCCATTTTATTGGCATAGAGTTGCTTGTAGTAATCTCTCATGATCCTTTGTATTTCTGCAGTGTCAGTTGTTACTTCTCCTTTTTCATTTCTAATTCTATTGATATGAGTCTTCTCCCTTTTTTTTCTTGATGAGTCTGGCTAATGGTGTATCAATGTTGTTCATCTTCTCAAAGAACCAGCTTTTAGTTTTATTAATTTCTGCTATCATTTCCTTCATTTCCTTTTCATTGATTTCTGACCTGATCTTTATGATTTCTTTCCTTCTGCTAACTTTGGGGTTTCTTTGTTATTTTTTCCCTAATTGCTTTAGGTGTAAGGTTAGCATGTTTATTTGAGATGTTTCTTAAGGTGGGATTGTATTGCTATAAACTTCCCTCTTAGAACTGCTTTTGCTGCCTCCCATAGGTTTTGCGTCGTTTTGTTTTCATTATCATTTGTTTCTAGGTATTTTTTGATTTCCTCTTTGATTTCTTCAGTGATCTCTTGATTATTAAGTAGTGTATCATTTAACTTCCATGTGTTTGTATTTTTTACAGATTTTTTCCTGTAATTGATACCTAGTCTCATAGCATTGTGGTCAGAAAAGATACTTGATACAATTTCAATTTTCTTAAATTTACCAAGGCTTGATTTGTGACCCAAGATATGATCTCTCCTGGAGAATGTTCCATGAGCACTTGAGAAGAAAGTGCATTCTGTTGTTTTGGGATTGAATGTCCTATGAATATCAATTAAGTCCATCTTGTTTAATGTATCATTTAAAGTTTGTGTTTCCTTATTTATTTTCATTTTGGATGATCTGTCCATTGGTGAAAGTGGGGTGTCAAAGTCCCCTACTATGATTGTGTTACTGTTGATTTCCCCTTTTTTGGCTGTTAGTATTTGCCTTATGTATTGAGGTGCTCCTATGTTGGGCGCATAAATATTTACAATTGTTATATCTTCTTCTTGTGTTGATCCCTTGATCATTATGTAGTGTCCTCCTTTGTCTCTTGTAATAGTCTTTATTTTAAAGTTTATTTTGTCTGATATGAGAATTGCTGTTCCAGCTTTCTTTTGATGTCCATTTGCATGGAATATCTTTTTCCATCCCCTCACTTTCAGTCTGTGTGTGTCCCTAGGTCTGAAGTGGGTGTCTTGTAGACAGCATATATACAGGTCATGTTTTTGTATTCATTCAGCCATTCTATGTCGTTTGGTTGGAGCATTTAATCCATTTACATTTAAGGTAATTATCAATATGTATGTTCCTATTACCATTTTCTTAATTGTTTTAGGTTCATTATTGTAGGTCTTTTCCTTCTCTTGTGTTTCCTGCCTGGGAAGTTCCTTTAGCATTTGTTGTAAAGCTAGTTTGGTGGTGCTGAATTCTCTTAGCTTTTGCTTGTCTGTAAAGGTTTTAATTTCTCCATCAAATCTGAATGAGATCCTTGCTGGGTAGAGTAATCTTGGTTGTAGGTTTTTCCCTTTCATCACTTTAAATATGTCCTGCCACTCCCTTCTGGCTTGCAGAGTTTCTGCTGAAAGATCAGCTGTTAACCTTATGGAGATTCCCTTGTGTGTTATTTGTTGTTTTTCCCTTGCTGCTTTTAATATGTTTCCTTTGTATTTAATTTTTGACAGTTTAATATGTGTCTTGGCGTGTTTCTCCTTGGATTTATCCTGTATGGGACTCTCTGTGCTTCCTGGACTTGATTAACTATTTCCTTTCCCATATTAGGGAAGTTTTCAACTATAATCTCTTCAAATATTTTCTCAGTCCCTTTCTTTTTCTCTTCTTCTTCTGGAACCCCTATAATTCGAATGTTGGTGCGTTTAATATTGTCCCAGAGGTCTCTGAGACTGTCCTCAGTTCTTTTCATTCTTTTTTTTTATTCTGCTCTGCAGTAGTTATTTCCACTATTTTATCTTCCAGGTCACTTATCCGTTCCTCTGCCTCAGTTATTCTGCTATTGATCCCATCTAGAGTATTTTTCATTTCACTTATTGTGTTGTTCATCGTTGCTTGTTTCATCTTTAGTTCTTCTAGGTCCTTGTTAAACATTTCTTGTATTTTCTACATTCTGTTTTCAAGATTTTGTATCATCTTTACTATCATTACTCTGAATTCTTTTTCAGGTAGACTGCCTATTTCCTCTTCATTTGTTAGGTCTGGTGGGTTTTTACCTTCCTCCTTCATTTGCTGTGTGTTTCTCTGTCTTCTCATTTTGCTTATCTTACTGTGTTTGGGGTCTCCTTTTCGCAGGCTGCAGGTTCGTATTTCCCATTGTTTTTGGTGTCTGTCACCAGTGGCTAAATTTGGTTCAGTGGGTTGTGTAGGCTTCCTGGTGGATGGGACTAGTACCTGTGTTCTGGTGGGTGAGGCTGGATCTTGTCTTTCTGGTGGGCAGGTCCATGTCTGGTGGTGTGTTTTGGGGTGTCTGTAGACTTATTATGATTTTAGGCCGCTCTCTGCTAATGGATGGGGCTGTATTCCTGTCTTGCTAGTTGTTTGGCATAGGGTGTCCAGCACTATAGCTTACTGGTCGTTGAGTAGAGCTGGGTCTTGGCATTGAGATGGAGATCTCTGGGTGATTTTCACCATTTGATATTACATGGAGCTGGGAGGTCTCTTGTGGACAAATATCCTGAACTTGGCTCTCCCATGTCAGGGTCACAGCCCTGACGACTGGCTTGAGCACCAAAGCCTGTCCTCCACATGGCTCAGAATAAAAGGGAGAAAAGAAAGAAAGAAAGAAGACAAAATAAAATAAAGTTATTAAAATAAAACATAATTATTAAAAATTTTTTAAAGTAATAAAAAAAAGAGAGAAGACAGCAACCAAACCAAGAAACAAATCCACCAATGATAACAAGCGCTAAAAACTATACTAAAAAAAAAAGGGGACAGACAGAACCCTAAGGCAAATGGTAAAAGCAAAACTATACAGACTAAATCACACACAGAAGCATACAGATACACACTCATAAAAAAAGAAAAAGTGAAAAAAAAATATATCGTTGCTCCCAAAGTCCACCTCCTCAATTTGGGATGATTCGTTGTCTATTCATGTATTCCACAGATGCAGGTACATCAGGTTGATGGTGGAGCTTTAATCCGCTGTTCCTGAGGCTGCTGGGAGAGATTTCCCTTTCTCTTCTTTGTTCTCACAGCTCCGGGGGCTCAGCTTTGGATTTGGCCCCGCCTCAGCGTGTAGGTCGCCTGAGGGCATCTGTTCTTCGCTCAGACAGGACGGGGTTAAAGGAGCCGCTGACTCGGGGGCTCTGGCTCACTCAGGCCGGGGGGAGGGAGGGGCACGGAGTGCGGGGCAAGCCTGCGGCGGCAGAGGCCGGCATGACGTTGCGCCGGCGTGACGTTGCACCAGCCTGAGGCGCGCCGTGTGTTCTCCCGGGGAAGTTGTCCCTGGATCCTGGGACCCTGGCAGTGGCGGGCTGCACAGGCTCCCCGGAAGGGGGCTGTGGATAGTGACCTGTGCTCGCACACGGGCTTCTTGGTGGCGGCAGCAGCAGCCTTAGCGTCTCATGCCCGTCTCTGCGGTCTGTGCTTTTAGCCGCGGCTCGCGCCCGTCTCTGGAGCTCCTTTAAGCAGCACTCTTAATCTCCTCTCCTCGCGCACCAGGAAACAAAGAGGCAAGAAAAAATCTCTTGCCCCTTTGGCACGTCCAGATTTTTCCCCGGACTCCCTCCCGGCCAGCTGTGGCGCACTAGCCCCTTGCAGGCTGTGTTCACGCCGCCAACCCCAGTCCTCTCCCTGCACTCCAACCGAAGCCGGAGGCTCAGCTCCCAGCCCCGCCCACCCCGGCGGGTGAGCAGACAAGCCTCTCGGGCTGGTGAGTGCCGGTCGGCACTGATCCTCTGTGCGGGAATCTCCCCGCTTTGCCCTCCGCACCCCTGTAGCTGTGCTCTCCTCCGTGGCCCCGAAGCTTCCCCCTCCACCACCCGCAGTCTCTGCCCGCGAAGGGGCTTCCTAGTGTGTGGAAACCTTTCCTCCTTCACAGCTCCCTCCCACTGGTGCAGGTACCGTTCTAATTCTTTTGTCTTTGTTTATTCTTTTTTCTTTTGCCCAACCCAGGTACGTGGGGAGTTTCTTGCCTTTTGGGAGGTCTGAGGTCTTCTGCCAGCGTTCAGTAGGTGTTCTATAGGAGAAGTTCCACATGTAGGTGTATTTGTGATGTATTTGTGGGGAGGAAGGTGAGCTCCACATCTTACTCTTCCACCATCTTGAAGCTCCTTTTAATAGATTATTAAATCTAAGGCTGTTGATATTTAGGATTCAAATTATGTAAGTCTATTGACTATTCTTATTCTTATGTGTATTTTCAACAATGTATATTAATTCCAAAAAAGACAGGTGTTAACTGGAAAAATATTATTTATGTTTCACAAATTGTCTTAAATGTGTATATTTAGTAAAATAAACACTAATTTGCATTTCAGAGCAAAGTTGGTAGAATTCTCTACTGGGATTTTTATGAAGATGGAGATCCCAAACTTTTCCACGTGGGTTAAGAAAACATTAAATCAATAACCTTTATTTCAGATTGCGCACAGTAAGGATTTCACACATAATTCACTAACTGACTTTTTTTTTAAGATATTTTGACAGTTTATTGTGTATGGTCACAAATGTATTTATACCCCCAAGAGTGAATTGCTTGCAGTTATTTAGAAGTAATTAATAATTAGCACAATTTAATTGCTATCTCTTTTGCATGCTGTTTTCTATTTTGTTTTGAAGAACATAATAGTTATGGAAAATTAAAACATAAATTATTGAAGCAAATTCAGCATTTACTGAATATTGTTATTTGAAAAATGATAAACAATTTATGGCTATTGACAATTTTTTTTAAAGAAAACATACCAGAACTTTAGCATATCTTATGATTTATTTTATCAGATAGTATCGATATTTTGAACATTTTGAGCCTGTTTATCATTAACCTCTCTTAGGGGAAATACTTTTATTCTAAATCTATTCAAGTTTTAACTTCATAGAAATAAATTATTTGATATGAAACCCAATGGAAACTTCCGTAGTGGTTATTTTCAGTGGCTTTACCCAGCTCTGTGCTGTAATATCTTTTGGTCAAAGGTGATTAGATATGATGCCATTATATTTCCCATGAATATCTTCAAAATTGCTGTAGTTAAAAATGATTCAGAACCATCTAAAACCTGATGCCTATTGTAATCAAACACAGAATCCAGAGAAAAGGTTGGGAATGGCAGGTTTGGGGGAATGAAATAATGAATGGGAATGCTGAGATTTTTGAGCTGGGCCTAAGGTAATACTGCACATGCATTTCAGCTGGGCCTAAGGTAGTACTGCACATGCATTTCAGTCTCCTTACATGAATCTCTTTACACTTCCTGGTTAGTTCGTCTTTTTTTTTTTTAAGTAATTTTATTTAATTAATTAATTTATTTCTGTCTGCGTTGGGTCTTCGTTGCTGCGCATGGGCTTTCTCTAGTTGCGACAAGTAGGGGCTACTCTTCGTTGCGGTGCACGGGCTTCTCTTGTTGTGGAGCCCTGGCTCTAGGTGCGCAGGCTTCAGCAGTTGCAGCACGTGGGCTCAGTAGTTGTGGCACACAGGCTCAGTAGTTGTGGCTCATGGGCTTAGTTGCTCCGCAGCATGTGGGATCTTCCCAGACCAGGGCTCAACCCTGCATCCCCTGCATTGGCATGCGGGTTCTTAACCACTGCGCCACCAGGGAAGTCCCTTAGTTCTTCTTTTGAGGAGATTTGCTATCAATTTGGACTGGGGAGAGTGACATGAATATCAGTAACCAGCAAGTTGAAAAATAGGTTCAGTGAGGGAAAACGTGGCTGTTAGGCCGATCCAGCAAAGAAGGGGGTTCTTACAGGGATAAGCTCCTCAGATGATTCACATGGGAGTTAAACATGAAGTCTGAGGAAAGAATCTGCACCATCAGGAAATAATAAAAATAATGACAATTTATTATACATCTCATCTGTCCCATTTGCTTTATATAAATACCTGTTACCAGAATAAATTGTTTCATCATACCTTAATGGGTTGGAATAAAATATGACAGAATATATCCACTTACCCATAGAGTACACCTCAAATGCAATTTACAGTATTTTCCTTTTCAAATACAAGACTTGGAGTGCAGACTTCAATTCTTGCCAGAGAAGGATCTAATTTTCTAGTAGGAAATATTGATCACAGAAAGAAACTACATTGCATCCATTTTCAATTTTTAGATGACATCATATGAAACGTATGACCATCTGTTGAAAATTAAAGAACTGTAACGGGTGAGTAAGACAAACAAATACGTGGACGTACTCCAAATTCATGGTATAGTGCATCATTTCTACACGCAGATCCAAAGTGATATTCACCTATACTTGTTGTAACTTGTTCATCAGCAGTCTGTATGTGTGCAGCTGTTGCTTTTCTCAAGTTAAGGAACAATGTGAAAAGTGCGTATGGACACGTACGTGCTTGAAAACGCTTTCAGGATCTTCCCTGATGTGGAACAATCCTGTAGTAGGAAACGCCACGTGAACATAAAATTTCTGTCTGTCCTTCAGTCCAGTGGAAGCAGAGTTCTTTTTCCATGGTGCCATGTTGTATGAAACACATACGGCTTCAACCATGACAGTCTCACTCTATGTCTTGAGAGTCTCATGGTGTCCAAGACTTTCTGGAATTGAGGTCAGCTGAGGAGACAGCTGCCATCTTTCTTTGGGGACTTTCTGTTGGAGCTCTTTTCAGTTATTTATCTTTTTTAAAAAATCTCTTGGAGTAGGGTTGCTTTACAATGTTGTGTTAGTTTCTGCTGTGCAGCAAAGTGAATCCGTTATACATATATCCACTCTTTTTCGAATTTCCTTCCCATTTAGGTCACCACAGAGCATTGAGTAGAGTTCCCTGCGCTCTACAGTAGGTTCTCATTAATTATCTATTTTATACATAGTAGTGCATATCTGTCAATCCCAGTCTCCCCATTCATCCCCCACGCTTCCCGCTTGGTATCCGTACATTTGTCCTCTACGTCTGTGTCTCTGCTTTGCAGATAAGTTCATCTGTACCACTGGAGAAAATATTTGCAGTTATTTATCTTTCTACTTTGTTGTTCACTCTCTGACCGGCAAGTACAGTTGAAGTCATGTAAGTTAAGGGCCCCTATAATGCGGCGCCTATGCGTTCCTCCTTATGCTTTATTCTTCCATCTGCCCGGGTTTCTTCAGTGTGCTCTGACCGCCCTCAATCTCACAACGTATTCCATCTTGCTTGTGACACTGCAGCCACGTTTCTTTTCTGATCTGTGAGGTGCTCTGACTCAGGAATCCGACTCTTGGCTAATAAACCATGTGTGGCTTTTCAGGCCCTATGGTAGGCAGTGACAAAGGCTTTGCCTAGCAGCCCTCAGGTGGGGAAACTGCCCTCCGCACAGCAGATTGGGTACCTGGCAGTGCATGGCAGTCTTTGAAGGGTTATAGTTAAGGACTCAGCCCCCTGATGGGCCATGCTGTCATGCACCCTCACGCATAGCTGCATTCCTGGCCCAGGTACCCCTTTTGGAGGCCTCCTCATTGGGGGACCTTGGTGGAGGTTTTCCTGGGTGCCTCTGCTGAGACCCCCTTCTGGAAGGAAGCGGAGTCCTCAAAGACCCTTCCTCTACTCTGACTGAGCACCCAGCACTCTTCCATCATGGCTCCCCTGCCCTTCCCTCCCCCTAGACCTGAGCCCATAAAACAGCAGAAGCCCTGAGCTTGGGGCTGCCTGGGTAGCGAGACCACCTCCCAAGACCCCAGGTCTATACTGATCGACCTGACCCTCACCCAGCGCCGTTCCATGGGGAAAAATGGAATATGGAGTCTGGCAGTCTCTCCAAATTAGCCTCTTGCTTTTGCTACCGCAGCAAGAGATTCAGTGTCCGACTGTTAATTTCACTGGTGCCTTCTGGTCTCAGTGGGCTACTCCAATAACTGGTAGTTCATCTCTGTGCAGCTCCGCTGAGCACCTGACATTTACCTGCTGTTCTAACAGCTTTATGCAAGCGGCCCTCTGTCTCCTGGGGCTCGTTGCCTCAGGGTCAACCAACTGTAGATTAAAAATATTTTTAAAAAATTCCAGAAAATTCCCAAAAGCCAAACTAGAATTTGCAGTGTGCTGGCCACAATGTAGAGAGCATTGACATTGTATTTACAATGATTTACGTAGTATTTACATTGTGTTAGGTGGTATAATAATTTAGAGATGATTTAAAGTATACAGGAGGATGTGCATAGGATACATAGGTTATGTGCAAAGACTACATCATTTTATATAAGGCACTTGAGCGTCCTGAGATTTTTGGTATCGCTGGCGGTCTTGGGACCAAGCCCCCTTGCAGATACTGAGGGACCGCTGTACTTTCAAGCTGAAATTTCAGTTAAGTCAATAAATGCCCAGTAACATAAAATCTTTGGATAAAATAGCCTTGCAAATCATCAGACATGCTCTGTTGCCTTCAGAATAGACATTATTGGTGTCACATAATGTCGAATGTCTAAGGTGCACAAACATTAAGTGATTGCACTGAAATGCTTAAAAATGTTCTGAGTCCCCGGGGACATGGCACCTGTCCAGACAAACATGTGTTAAGTTGCCTTGGGATTTGTGTCCTGTTGTTGAATACTTACCCTTCCTTGGTTGAAAGTATCTTGAGGAAAGGTGGACTTAGTTTCCCCCTTCATTGCTAGTGAAACTCCCATGAGTGGAGAAAAAGGACACGTACCGTAAGTAAAGACTTGATAAACACCAGCTGCCCTAAAACATCAAAGTGAGTCATGGTGGTGAGTCTATAAGAGATTCAAAGAGGCAGGTACTATTTGACATGTATCTCATGGTAAAACAAGGAAGGAGAAAAATGACAGTTATTACACAGACAGCACTTTGAAGTGGCCAGGAAGTAATCAGATGTGTTTTACAGGGACAATAGGTGGTCTTGAATGGCAGGTGGTGACTGAATGAACTTTCATGGGCAAGAGCTTGTCGTATTTATCATTTATTCCTAGATCCATGCTGTTTAGTGTGTGTTCTGTTAATATCAAGAAATGAAATTCAGCCTTTTTGCTATTTGGTACAAAAAGTTTTAAACGAATTCTTCTTCTGATTCTTTTTTACATTGGAGTATAGTTGACATATAATGTTGTATTAGTTGCAGGTGTACCGCAGAGTGATTCAGTTATACATATACATGTATCTGTTCTTTTTCAGATTCTTTTCCCATATAGGTTATTATAGAGTATTGAGTAGAGTTCCCTGTGGTCTACAGTAGGTCTTTGTTGGTTATCTCTTTTATATATAGTGGTGTGTATACGTTAGTCCTAAACTCCTAATTTGATTCTAGTGTGTCATTAACTCTAACTGAATCAGTCAGTTTTCTTGTATAGTTTCTCTCCCTTAAGGTACAACATTCTTTTACATAGTCATTTAAGTTTTCTTTAAAGTTCACGTAACTATACTCATATTTATGATTGTGCAGCAAATTAGTCAGTGACAAGCTCCGTGAATATTTTTGGTAACTCATTAGGTGTCAAAGTTAAGTAAAATTTCAGATGTGGTAGAATGAGTATGATGGATGTTATAATAAAATGAAGACTCCATTTTCCCCCAAAATGATTGAAAGGAACAGAATATTTCTTCTCCTTCTAAAGCATAGGCCGGGCATGTTGTTTCAAAAAAGTTCACAGTTATTCATGGTTCCTTTAATGGGCGAGCATTGACAATTGTAAATACACATACAACTTGACATGATTTTTATTTATTTTATTTGTTTATTTATTTATTTTTGCGGTACACGGGCCTCTCACCGCTGTGGCCTCTCCCGTTGCGGAGCACAGGCTCCGGACGCACAGGCCCAGCGGCCATGGCTCACGGGCCCAGCCGCTCCGCGGCACGTGGGATCCTCCCGGACCGGGGCACGAACCCGCGTCCCCTGCGTCGGCAGGCGGACTCTCAACCGCTGCGCCACCAGGGAAGCCCGATTTTTATTTTTTTAATCGTTTTTATTTTTACCAGTTAGAAATAGTATTCAGTTTGTCTCTTCTACCCTCGATCTCCAAGGATCGCTAATAGCAACCATGCCAAGCAAATCCATTAGTTACAGATGGTGACTTTAACAAGCCTGGCTGGTGCCTGATGACAAGGAAGAGATTTCCTAAAGAACTTACCAATGTCTTCAGTATCTTTACTCCTCAACAGCGTCATAACTGCCAGAGTTAACTTAGTAATGAATTTATAAACTCTCTTATTTCTTTTTTTTTTAATTTTTGAAATACATTTTTAGTTATTTTTGGCTGCGTTGGGCCTTCGTTGCTGCTCACGGTCTTTCTCTTGTTGCCGCGAGCAGGGGCTACTCTTCATTGCGGTGCACGGGCTTCTCATTGCGGTGGCTTCTCTTGTTGCGGAGCACGGGCTCTAGGCGCGCAGGCTTCAGTAGTTGTGTCACGTGGGCTCAGTAGTTGTGGCTCATGGGCTCTAGAGCACAGGGTCAGTAGTTGTGGCGCACAGGCTTAGTTGCTCTGCGTCATGTGGGACCTTCCCGGATCAGGGCTGGAACCCATGTCCCCTGCATTGGCAGGTGGATTCTCAACCAGTGCTCCACCAGGAAATTCGAAACTCTCTGATTCCTAGTTGATGCGTAGCCTCTTTTATTTTCCCCCAGAGCCCAGTAGCTGTGAAGACTATCAATTTAGCTACTATTTTGAGCTATTCTGAACTGATTTAAAATTCAGGAGGTCCTGCGTGCAATCCAATAAAAAAAAAAAAAAGTGCCTTTTCCACCCTTTCAACGGTTCATAGGAATAAAATATTTTGTACCTTTCTAGAACAAATGACTTTTAAATGTGATATTTTATTTGGTGACATTTGATGAAAGAGAGAAAGAAGCATTTCATTTAGGATGAATGGCGGGTGCCACTGTTGGGGAAATCAGAGCAACGTTGCCCGCTGTGCTTGAAACGGTGTTTTCCGTGGATGCTGGGAGCTTAGCTTGTGATAAAGAATTGCAAAGCAAGCTGGCAAAAAGGAAGGCTTGCCCAGGAAGGGATCCTGCCCAGCCTAATTGATTGCCAAGTGTTTAAAGAGCACAGACACTCTCTGCAGGGTTTCCTGCAATAAAGGCATTCCGTGAGACCTACCCTCTCAGCATATAAAAGGCAGTGACCATCACCTTCCAGGGCTTCATCCTTTCATCAGCGGTCTGGCGTATTTCTAAACAGCTGCCACCTGGGCTCTAGTCTCCTCTCGACTCATCATGGGTTATAGAAAGATCTGACTTCATGCTAAGAATAAAACCACTTGCTCTATTTTCAAAACTAACTTGGTTTACAGTGCCTTCGGGCAGAAGAGAAATGATCTGAAATGGCTTGAGTTGAATCCTTTAATCGCTGGCTAATTAGCAACATGGATGGCGTTTCTCTAAAGACGCTTTCGTTCGAGTTCTTAAGCTCTTGGATAAGCGAGCAAGTCTCCATCCGAGAGCGTATAAGACAATTTCAGAGTCACTTGAATCTGTGTTCTTTTGTTTCCCTGAAGTGATTCCCCTCTATCTTCTGAACTACACAGTCAGGAAATTATGGAGTTTGCAGGTGATTCTTTTAGGTGTGAAGAGAACTACCAGGTAAGGGGAAGGAATGATGCGCTGTTTGCCAAGGAGGGAAAGAATCATGGTGAGAGAGTCCCAGATAGAATTGAACTTGGCCTTGAATTGAACTTAGATGAATAGAAAAATAGAGGGCTGTGTCTCATAGCATATTTAATATTTAAAAGTACTTAATACAAATGACGCATGGCATATAGGATTGATGTATTGACAGGTCTGACAGGAAAGGGGCACAGCTTTTCTCACAGACTTGAAAAAAAGTTACTAAAGAAATAATAAAAATAATAATTATCAAGCCCAGGGCCTCTACATTCTTTTAGATTAGAAAATTAGAAAATATCACCCACCTGAAAGTTATAGGAATTGGAATATTTCTAAGTCTGGGAGAAATGAGACTGAAGACGTTAATTCTGTTCGTTATTAACAATTAAAATATATAGTTATTGTATTACTGATAATTATAACATATTAATATAAATTATAACAATTATATATATAAATTTATAATTATGTATTATACAAGTATATAAAATTTTATACATAATATATAATTATATGTAATATATCAATATTAATTATATATGATATAATTAATATATAAAATATGACTATTATATTATAGAATATGATATATAATTAATCATATGATAATACTTAATAATTCAGAAATATTGGGTTCATTGTTCTGGCATCAACGCATAATCAAGTGTCCTCCAATTCCTTTGTTATAAATACTTCTGAAAGATTAGAACAAAACCAGTATTATGGTCAAAAAAGTTTGATGTGTTCCATAAAGTAATATTATTAGCATGTTATAGATTTTAAAATGTTTTCCACAGAAGCATGTTTATCACTGTGTAGCTCCAAATTCCCCCCCGCCCCCGAAATACGGTATCTTGGAAATTTTGTCACGTAACTAATACGTATCTCCTAAAAATATGGCATATTTTAGTTCTTAAGATACTGATTAAATGGACAAAACTGCATGTAGCTAGGATTTCTAATGAAGAATGTCCTTTGGTAAGTCCTTACAAGTGACTGAGAACTTCCAAGACATCACGCGGCTGTTGGGATCTTGTCATAATTCATAAGGGTCTTACCTTGGGTTAAGAGGAAAACACACATGACACGAATCAAAAGACTATCTGTTGAGTACACGATATCTATAAACAAGGGATGAAAATAAAGGAAATGGCCAATTATCAGTTGTATGCCTAGAAAGTGAAAGTGCAGACCGTGATATTAACTTTATTTGGGAGTACACTTAGGTCTAGCAACTTTAAATAAGACACTAAAGACCCCATATAACTAAATTAGCGCTATGATGAACATTGAGGACATGACCGTTATTCAATTTCATGTACAGCAAGCTCGTACCAAAAAAGAACATGAAGCAAATATTGATACTATGCCAGGAACATTAGATGCATTAAACGTCTCCCCATGGTTGAGTATTTGAATTTATACTTACTGGTTTTCTACCCCTCAGGGATTTCCCTTACATTTCTGTCTTCTTAGACATACATTTCAATGTATTTGATACATGGCGTATGCAATATTTTAGGTGTTTTGAACCTACATGTTTGCACCAAGAAACTCAATTGCAGTATTTCTGGAAACAGAAGACTCATACTTCCTGTTCACCAACCTTAAAATGGAATAGACATTAGCTAGAACAGGTTTTCAACTATGGTGGAGGGACCCTTCTTCCGTAAACCACTATAAAATTGACAAGATACACAAGACAACTGTTTCCTGATATTGACCAACAGGCAGACAAGATAATGGTCTCTAAGCAAACAGGGAATTCGTGGGGTGAGACTACCTTTTTGCCTGAGTACAAATTGCTGGCAGGTGAACTAGTGGCTTAGAATAGTAAGGTGGTTCTTCTAAGCTGAGAAGGCACTGGCCTGATTTCTTAGAACCTCATGAGGGAGCTGTACAATCAGGCAGCCCCAAATCTGTAGGGGTGCTCTGCTTGAGTGTCTCTCTGTGGCTGAGATGGTACAGGCAGAGAACAAGACACGCTGGAAGGGTGGTGATGCAGGGAAAGAAAAGGTGCGAGCAGAATCAAACCTTGGAGACCTTGAGCGTCCTACCCAGAGTAGAACCACCAGTTAGCATCTCCTTGTGCATTGCAGAATTTCCTTAGTGAACACGCAGAGTTGCTCATTTATCAGTATTCGTGGAAGGACAGATGAGAACAGTTTATTAAGTATTTACCTCTAGGAACAGGAGGAGGAATGTTTTGGGGCAATGAATGACTTGACTTGTCACTGTGTGGTTGTCCCTTTGTAATGAAAATTTTTGCCCTCATCAGATATGCCTTTTATGGTAAGAGAAGTCAAAACATGTGGTATTTGGGACATAGTACATCCTTCAATGTTTTTCTTTCTATATTTGGAAGGATCTTTTTGCATGTTTTCTTTTTTTTCTTACATCTTTATTGGAGTATAATTGCTTTACAACGGTGTGTTAGTTTCTGCTCTGTAACAAAGTGAATCAGCTATACATATACACATATCCCCATATCTCCTCCCTCTTGCATCTCCCTCCCACCCTCGCTGTCCCACCCCTCTAGGTGGTCACAAAGCACGAGCTGATCTCCCTGTGCTATGCGGCTGCTTCCCACTAGCTGTTTTACATTTGGTAGTGTATCTGTGTCCATGCCACTCTCACTTCATCCCAGCTTCCCCTTCCCCCTCCCTGTGTCCTCAAGTCCATTCTCTACATCTGCGTCTTTATTCCTGCCCTGCCTCTAGGTTCTTCAGAACCATTTTTTTTTAGATTCCATATATATGTGTTAGCATACGGTATTTGTTTTTCTCTTTCTGACTGACTTCACTCTGTATTACGGATTACTACAAGCAACTATGCCAGTAAAATGGACAACCTGGAAGAAATGGACAAACTCTTAGAAAAGCACAACCTTCCGAGGCTGAACCAGGAAGAAATAGAAAATATGAACAGACCAATCACAAGCACTGAAATTGAGACTGTGATTAAAAATCTTCCAACAAACAGAAGTCCAGGACCAGATGGCTTCACAGGCAAATTCTATCAAACATTTAGAGAAGAGCTAACACCTATCCTTCTCAGACTCTTCCAAAATATAGCAGAGGGAGGAACACCCCCAAACTCATTCTACGAGGCCACCATCACCCTGATACCCAAACCAGACAACGATGCCACAAAGAAAGAAATTGCATGATTTCTTACCAGTCAATATTATCACTGAAATCTCAGCTTCCAAAATGTGCCATTGAAGGAAAATGGCCAAGAAAATTGAAGCCCTGTCTCTAATGTAAGAAATGATAAAGGAACTTCATTTTGGATGGACAGCGGTCCTTTCGAATGAAGCTGAAGTTGTCAGAAGTGCCTCAAGAAACAGGTTACAAATATGCAGTCAGACTCCTCCTGTTCACAGTTCTCCAGGAATAGATTTGCTCTGACAGAAAGGGATTTGTGCACAGAGCTAGCAAGCTGTCACTGTAATGGATGAAAAGCTCCCAGATCCTCAGTCCAATCACCGCCTGCCCCCAGACCACGAATGAAACAGGATTCTCAAAGTGAATGTTGTTATCAGCACAACTCAGTGTGATAAAGATTGAATAACTAGATGAAGCAGCCTTACTCAAAGCCTAGAGATTAGGGAGAGAAAACAAGTGAAACAAGATAAAATGGGAAGTACATTTATTTTCCACCGTTACCCTTAAAGCATCTTAAGGTCTCAGGTTTTTGTGGGATTACAGTATGTGCATTTCAGTAGTTACATGTAAAAGTCGATGTAATATAAATAATTGGAGATAGTATTATTATGCCTGATGTAATAGAGTTGAAATATGGTGAGTGTTTGTACACCTTCTCGGGCATCTAAAGAAATACTTTAAGCCTCTAATGGAATAAACCTGAATTTAAAAAAAATAATAATGTGCTTATGTGCTTCACATATGGGCAGTTCCATTAAGCAGATTCTAATGTGTGTGTGTGTGTGTGTGTGTGTGTGTGTGTGTGTGTGTTTAACTGATTTAACTACTTTTCAACTCTAAACTTATCTGAAAAATAAAGTATGTCTCCTAGTGCTAGATGATGCTAAATGTTATATAGATGTGAAAGTGTGTTGGTTTGGAAATGAAGAAAGTAGACACGTATCTTTGGGTATTTGTTGGTGTCCATTTTAGAGAGTTCGCAACCTGTGGCTGCCACTTACACATTGATAGCCCGAAAGTAACGAAAACCAATGAGGCGGGTTCATGTTCCAAAAGTCCCTTTCCTTCTGATTTATCTAGTTATTTTTATTTACTTATTTTTCCATCTCCTTATGGCTTTCAAAACACATATCAACTGTTCAGTCTTTTGGGGGGAACTCGTTCACTGTCCTTTCTTTGATGAATCATTTTTCGTCACTTAGAATGATAGGACTCTGTAGTTGGAATGCAAATATTTTAGTGCGTGTGTATTTTTGCCTTAATTCTGCCACATAATTATAAGCAGACACCCTGCCACATACATTGCATTTCCTTGTCGTATTTTGCCAAGACTCAAGGAACAATGCATAGTCAATTCCCTCTTTATTAATGCTTTCCTTTTTTTCTAATGCAACATATTTTTACTTTACTACCTTCATAAGATGGAAAGTCGCATAGAGAACACTAAACTATTTTTTCTAGTAAGAGCATGTAGAGATATAAATGTACTTCTAATAATTTCTTACCTGTGTCCCTCCAAAGTGAATATTATGCTTTCATTATTTTACCGTTCAGTTTGCAGTAGTGTGTGGTTTTCCTTGTGATGGCCTCTTTGAATCACAGGTCATTTAGAAAGGGGGTGGGTAGGGCATAAAAGGGGAATTACCAAGGGGCCTACGAAAATTTGGGGATTTGGCTCCACTGTGTATACATATGTCAAAACATCAAATGATATGCTTTAAATATGTACAGTTTAATGTTTAATTAATATGTCTCAGAAATGGCGGCTTTGTCATTAAAATAAACTAAAAATATATGACAGTGGTTTCAGTGTTCACAATTTCCATATGTTTACTTGTACCTATGTACTAATTTTCTAGCTATTTTATCAGTTATTAAAGAGGGATATTGAAATCCCTAATTCTTTGCAATTCTATTAGTTTTTTCTTCATGTATTTTAAAGTTCTCTTATTAGATGCATAAACATTTAGGGATCTTATGTTCTCTTCATGAATTGAACTCTTTATTATTGTAAAATGACCTTCTTTATCTAGGGCAATAGCCGTTGCTCTAAAACCTATTTTATCTCATACTAATATTGATAGGTTAGCACAATTTTGATTAATGTCAGTTTGTTATATATTTTTTCATCATTTTACTCTTAACCCTTGTGTCTGTATATTTAATGTGCTTGTCGTAGACAGAATAAAGTTAGGGCTTGCTTTCTGTATGTCTTTTAATGGGAGGTTTTTTTTGTTTGTTTGTTTTTTGCGGTACGCGGGCCTCTCACTGCTGTGGCCTCTCCCGTTGCGGAGCACAGGCTCCGGACGCGCAGGCTCAGCGGCCATGGCTCACGGGCCCAGCCGCTCTGCGGCATGTGGGGTCCTCCCGGACCGGGGCACGAACCCGTGTCCCCTGCATCGGCAGGCACACTCTCAACCACTGCGCCACCAGAGAAGCCCTAATGGGAGTATTTAGATCATTTACATCTAATACGCTTTTTACATGGTCAGGAGTAGATGTACGATCACTGTATTTGTTTTCTGTTTGTCCATTTGTTCTTTGTTCAGTGTTCCCTCCTTTTCCTCATTCTTTTGGATTGGCTGAAAAATTTTTATCATTCACGTGTGTCTCATCTGTCATCATATTAGCTATAATTCTTTGTCGTGTTAATCATTGATTTAGTGTTTACAGTGTGAGGCTTTAACTTGTCACAATTTACTTTCAAGTGCTATTACGTTATTTCATAAACAATATAGGAACTTTGGAAAAATTTACTTTGCTTTCCTCAGAATGATTAACTTCAATTTCTCCTCTCCTGATTTTTGTGCCATATTTTCATATATTTCAGGTTTACATATGCTGTAAACCACAGACTACATTTTAATTTTTGTTTTAAGTATCCAATGATCCGTTAAAGAGATTAAATGAAATAACCTACTATATTTACCCATGTACTTTTCACTGTAGTTCTTAATTACTTTGATTAAATCCATATTTCCATCTGGTATAATTTCCTTTCTGCATAGGTCTGCTTGGGACAAAATACTTCAAACTTTTGTATGTCCAAAAAAGTATATTTTTTTAATTTTTCGAAAGCAAAAAGTATTTTTGCTTGGTATAGATTTCTAGGTTGACCGTGTTTTGTTTGCTTTTTGTTTCAGTTGTAAATAGTTTTGAACGTTGTTCTCGGGCATAGTTAAATTACTTGAAAACAGTTTGTTCTTGCCAGATTTTGCTTTTAGGATTTTTTTCTGGAAAGATCAGAGCTGTGTTCAGTGTTTGATCTTAGTCTGAGTCAAGGAATCCTGGATGGGTGGAATATAGAGGGCAGTTAATCTTCTGATACAATGGGTAAACTGTACCGCAGGATAGCATGATATGGTATGTTGGAATTCAGAGTTTCTAACAATGGCTAATTGATCACTGGACCTCAGAAAATGAAATAGCCTAATAGAGGCTGCGTGATATACAGGAGGGAGGGGATTTTCTGGATCTGCCTGGTAAAAACATAAATCAATATCATAAGGAATCACAAAGGCTTATCTACTGTTCAGACTCATAGCAATTCATCACTACAGAACTGTTTAGCTGAGGAAGGAATATTCTTGAGCAGAGACCCTATAACTAATTCATGAGTATATGATAAAACTCAAAACTACCCCTATTCTTTCCCAAAAGGGACCTGCAGCCATTTTCCTGAACGAATATCAACAAGGGTAGAAGAAAAACTTCCAGGTATTTTTAGATACTAGGATATTAATTAGCGTATTAAAGTTATAATCATATTAAATCATTTTTACATTCACTCAGTATGAAAGGAATGTCATATAACAGATTTTTATAGTGAAATGATATATAGTTACATTCATTGCAAATCTTTCTAAGTCATAAACTTACTAAACCAATAAATCCACGTGATAAGCCATTCAAATGGGAAATCTTTACAATTTGTTTTTCCTTCTGAGAATTCCATACTTGGATGTTTATATTCATTGCTCCTTGAAATAAGAGGGATTTTCCCATCCCAGATTTCAGTTTGAGAAAATGAAAATAAACATAGACATTCTCATGGCTTTACCAAGTGTAAAAAGTAAACACTTTTATTAGAACTCAAATAATAGATACACATTGTATTTTCAAATATTTCTGGGTCTATAATAGTGTAGGGGCACCCTTAGTTTTTAGCAATTAGATAGAAGAAGAACCTCTTCTGAAGTGTGTTTGCAAACATCTGCATCCCTCTGGTTGTAAAACCACATCTGCTTCTCCCCAAAGCATTATTAAGAAAATATCCACTTGTCTGCTGAGGTCCTCAGAGCCGAGGATGCTGCCAGAACGCTGAGTGCACAGAGCTAATTTCTGTCGAGTACAGCACAGTGGCCACTTTAGAAAGCAGCTACTGTTGGAAGAAGAATGCCTGCCTTACTTATTTTGTTACAGACTCAGTACTCATAAAACCTGGGTCCAAAAAAAAAAAAATTAACAATTGAGTCTTTCCCTTAATTAGTCCAGTGTTGTATAAATAGGCTACAAATAGCTTTTCTGTAGTTATTTGTGGGTAGGTTGGAGCAAACATTTTAAAGGCTGGTTAAGAGCTTTAGTTTTTTTCCATCTTGAATGATCCTGAATTATCTGGGAACGCCAATATAATCACAGTGTCCTTATAAGAGGAAGGCTGGGGGATCCGGGTCAAAGAGGAGATGTGACTTGTAAGAGAACATATTCACAGGCGTTTGCAATTAGGATGTGGACATCTTCGGGATGCATTTTGCTGTCTACCACATCATGGGATCTAGAAATTCTATGCATAGTTATATATCCACCAAAATGCTTGCATACATGTACTGGAAGAGATACTTTTTAAATGCATGGTGCAGTGTTATCTATAGCCACTCCCAAATGGGAGGATGGTCCAACCACCGTAGAATAGATGAATAAATTGTGTTCTGTGTAATTCAAGACAGCAATGAAAATGCACAAACCAATGTTATAGGCACCAACATGGATTCATCTCACAAACATGATATTGAGCAGAAGGAATCCAATGCCTAAGATTACGTGGGAAATGGCTCAGAGTGAACTTTGAGGTTCCCAGAAGGGTGCACTTCCGTGACGTAGGCTGTGGTTACATGGCTCTTTGGTTTGGTTTTTTTTTAAATAAATAAATGAGCAATAGTGATACGTTTTGTGTGGTTTCCTGCATACATGATATACTTTAAAAAGTTTGAAAGTACTTAAATAGATCATTAATGGTGCACACCCTTATAAATGAATCATTCCTTTGAACATTATGAAGAAGCAAACTTTTGGGGCAATTATATGGTCCACAGTAAAGAATATCATCTTTCCCCAATAACAGAAGTTTGTACATACATGTACTTTCTTAGCTCCTTATCTATCTATCTATATCTATGTATCTATCTATCTACTTACCTACCTACCTTTTATCTCATGTATCATCTGTATCTATCATCTCTCTCTAAATCATTTATCAATCTATCATCTATTATCTATAATCTAATCTATCATTTATCGCAATTTGTCATCTGTCTATATCTGTCTGTCTATAAACAGACAGCTAGCTATCTGTTTTTCTTCTCCAACTATGTGGCTTGGCTTTTCACTTTCTTTTTTTTGTAAATTTATTTCTTTTATTTATCTATTTTTGTCTGCGTTGTGTCTTCGTTGCTGCACGTGGGCTTTCTTTAGTTGCGGCGAGCGGGGGCTACTCGTCATTGCGGTGCGTGGGCTTTTGATTGCAGTGGCTTCTCTTGTTGCAGAGCAGGGGCTCTAGGTGCATGGGCTTCAGTAGTTGTGGCATGTGAGCTCAGTAGTTGTGGCTTGAGGGCTGTAGAGCGCAGGCTCCGTAGTTGTGGTACACGGGCTCAGTTGCTCCGTGGCATGTGGGATCTTCCTGGACCAGGGCTTGAACCCGTGTCCCCTGCATCGTCAGGTGCATCCTTAACCACTGTGCCACCAGGGAAGTCCCTAGACGTTTAATGATGGCCATTTTGACCAATGTGAGGTGGTACCTCATTGGAATTTTGATTTGCATTTCTCTAATAATTAGCGATATTGAGCATCTTTTCATGTGCCTATTGACCATTTGTATTTCTTCTTTGGAGAAATGGAAGACACGCATCTGAACATCCATACAGCTAATGATTAGGAGAAATATATGCTCATATTATAAATCACACTAGGAATAGAGGCAGCAAATACAGTTATAAAAGTGATACTGAAAGTCTTGCTGGTTTTCATAACGCCAGCCAAACATAATATGAATGTACATAGGTTCCTATTGGATACTATGTTGTAAAAATATACATATATTATTACCGAAATATCATTAATAAAAAGTACTGTGTGTTCACATGAGCTAGGTAGGAGGATTAATCGGGAATTTTGTGCCATGCAGATAGGAAATATTGCTTAGGGGAGAACAAGGAATTAGGTATATGTTTATGTCAAAATATCAAATATTTGCAATGAAACCTTTATGAAACATAGAAAACTGTCCATCAGAGAATAAAATGATGAGTGGTACCACTAACTGTAATGCAAACTGCTCTGCATATTTTGTTGTCGTACAGTCTTCCTCTGAAAATTGTTTTACAGAGTAGACTTCGTAGTCAAAGAGATGTGTCCATGGTTCCAGTGAAGGATTTTGTTCTGGTGGATAGATGAGAAACACTTTGGAATACATGGGCGTGCAGGAAACAGAAGGGAGGGAAGACGTTTTGTTAGGGTCTAAATGTTTCCCCAGGAGCCAGCCAAGGGAGCAGAGGTTGGATGAGAGGAGCTAAAGAACCATGTGAAGTTGGAAAATTTTATAAATCCTCATGAAATCGATGGTAATTTGACAGATTGATCAAAGGCGCCAGGGGAGGTGGCAGGATCCCAAGTGGAAAGGCAGTTTTTCAATCGAGGGAGCCTGGCATGAAGGCATATGGTCTTCTGGACTAGAGCGAGGTATAGAAGGCACAGAGTCTCTTCCCATATGAAAGAACACATGGGTGCGGAGCAGACACTCTCAACCTTGACACTGTTGATATTTGGCGCAGGGCAGTTCTTTGTGGTGGCTATGGGCTGCCCTGTGCACTTTGGGACTTTTGGGGACACCTCTGGTTCTACCTACCAGCTGTCAGTAGTGGTCCCATAACTAAAAATGTCCGCAGTTCTTGTCAAATCTCCCCTGGGGTACCCAATGCCACCATCTCATCTCCCCCTCTCACCCCGCAAAGAAACACTCATTTATGCCATAGCCACCTCTCTGGGTGAGACATAGTAGATGAGTTCCTGGAGGGTCCCTCCCAAATACTTGAGACTGAATAACACCCCGATACTTTCCCTCCCAACCTTTGGGGCTAGCAGTTTACATTCAGATGCCAGCGCTGTCCATCACTGGTTTTCTTAGAATCCTGCACTAGAATCTGGAGGTGAGTTTACTTTCATGAAATGACTACATACATAAAGTTACGGAACATTTCTCATTCCAGAGTTAGGTCATTCAGCTCTACACCTGTGCAGATGGAAAGTTCACACCCGCTGGGGATTTGAGGTACCCAGGAGAGTCCAGAAAATAGCCACACTGTGCTTCTCCACAGGACTCTTGCCCGTGTGGGTTTTTTTTTTTTCTTTTTTTGGCCACTTTAACATTTTTAAATTGAAGTATAGTTCATTTACAGTGTTGTGTTAGTTTCAAGTGTACACAGCAAAGTGATTCAGTTATCCATATTTTTTTCATATTCTTTTCCCTTATAGGTTACTACAAAATATTGAGTAGAGTTCCCTGTGTTCCCTGTGTTACGTATCAACAAGTAAGACCTTGTTGGCTATCTATTTTATATGTATTAGTGTACCCGTTAATCCCAAACTCCCAATTTATCTCTCCTCCCCCAACCCCGCACCAACTACAGATGTAGAAAACAAACTTACGGATACCAAAGGGAATCACCCCTATGATTTTAAGCCAGTTTGCAAGGAGCATGGCAGAGTTTTTCTAGCTGAGACGATACTTCCATGGAGTGACAGGCATCCATTCAGAACATCTTGGGTGTCAGTTCTATTCAAAGGCTTCCTGAACTACCAATAGGTCCTCTATCAGATGGCTGATCTATGAGAATGACCTCAGGGTTTTGTTTCATTGTGGGTGGTTTTCTTTTAATCCCTTAGCTGATGACAGGCAATTATGTCAATGACATAATCAGAGGATACAACTGGTTGCATAGAACGCTTATTTCTCAATATCTCCAGGACAAGCTAGTCAACATTCTCAAAATGTTTCCTTTAGAGACCTACTGTTTAGGAATTTGAAACTAACTTACAGTCAAGTATTCATCTATTGAAATGGAGATAGTCTTACAAAGGGTAGTTCTACTGAAATCACATTCCCAGTATCTTAGCTGGAATTAGGAAACTAACTTGGAATTGGGGAAACAAAAGTGACAAACGTGAATGGTCTCACAATGTCTCTGAAATTGACCCTATACACTACAGAAAATGGAAACTGACATTGGTCAATATCAGAATGAGAGCAACAAAATCTTTGAAATTTCAATACTGTTTGGTATCATAAAATTACTCTGCACCCAACATATGAAGACAAATGTTAAGCATTTTGATAAGAAGGATATTATTGAAACATCTGTTTCAAAAACACATTTTGTAAAAGCAGAATGTGCTTCTTTGGAGATGTTTTGCATGAATGTGGGGTTTATTTTTAGCTCCCTCAAGGACAGCTGCCAGCTTATGACTGAGAACCTGCAAGTTGATGGGTCAGTGCATCTTAAAAAAATATTACGTTACTATGGGAATTTGTATGCGGAGTGAATTTTGAACAGATTACACCCAGCAAATAAACAGAGATGAATACAATGTTTCATATATCTTTTAGACGAGTTCACAGTATTTCTCTACACATCATTGGTGTATGATAAAACAGAATTGTTTGGGACTCAAAGACTTCCAGGTTACATAAATCCAATTAAAGAGCTAAATATTCAGACTGCATTCCTTCGTTGGGGAGAGAAAAACAAAACGCGATGCAGTGTCACGGAGGTAGAGATATTTGATCTGCATTTGGAAATGTCAAACTAGTGTTTATAATGACAGGAACAGAGTCAGATTTGTATTAAAATATTTCAACCTTGGGTTAATAGGAATATATTAACTCTACCATCAATGATGCAGCAAAGTATTGATTCATGATTTACACACACATCAAAGTAGGGGTTTAAATGCACAGTAGAGATATCCAAGCGGGGTGATCTGTTTACACCTTATAGTGACCCCCACAGCTTCCTCTTCATCCTAGAAGACTCCAGTCTAAGACCGGTACCTGTTCTGTGCTTCGTGATGTGACAGGGTCTCATGTCCTACAGAGCGCAATAAAGAGATAAATGAGTTCCACACTTCATAGACATTACTCTTGAAAAATAACGGTCTCATTTATCTCCCCCATCTCCCTCACTATCCCCCTTGGCAACCGCAAGTCTGTTCTCTATGTCTCTGAGTCTGTTTTTGTTTCATAGATAAGTTCACGTGTGTCATATTTTAGATTCTACATATAAGTGCTATTATATGATATTTGTCATTCTCTGACTTACTTCACTTAGTGTGATCGTCTCTAGGGGCATCCATGTTGCTGCAAATGGCATTATTTCACTCTTTTTTATGGCTGAGTAGTATTCCATTGTGTATATGTACTACCTCTTCTTTATCCAGTCATCTGTTAATGGACACTTAGGTTGGTTCCATGTCTTAGCTATTGTAAATAGTCCTTCTATGAACATTGGGGTGCGTGTATCTTTTCGAATTATAGTTTTGTCTGGAATATGGCCAGGAGTGAGATTGCTGGATCATAGGTAGCTCTATTTTTAGTTTTTTAAGGAACCTCCATAGTGTTCTCCATAGTGGCTACACCAATTTACATTCCTACCAACCGTGTAGGAGGGTTCCTCTTTCTCCACACCCTCTCCAGCATTTGTTATTTGTAGACTTTTTAATGATGGCCATTCTGACCAGTGTGAGGTGATACCTCATTGTAGTTTTGATTTGCATTTCTCTAATAATCGGTGATGTTGAGCATCTTTTCATGTGCCTGTTGGCCATCTGTATGTCTTCTTTGGAGAAATGTCTATGTAGGTCTTCTGCCCGTTTTTTGATTGGGTTGTTTGTTTTTTTTGTTGTTGAGTTGTGTGAGCTGAAGAATCTTTAATAGCATGTGTAATTGTTAAAAACTCGAAACAGGGGCTTCCCTGGTGGCGCAGCGGTTGGGAGTCCGCCCGCAAAAAAAAAATCAAAAAAAACTCAAAACAGTCCAGACGTCCATTAACCGTGGAATGTGTAAACATGGAGGCTCTTCCTGTAAGGGAATCTCTGAAGGATGAAAATGAATAACCTCTTGCTACACATAGATCTACATCACAGCTGAGTGTCGCCAACTAAAGGCTGAGCAGAGGAAGCCACAGTTAAAGAGAACTTGAGGAATCAGTCCTTTGGTGTTAAATCTCAGAAAAAAAAAAAAAGTTGCCTTTTGGAAGAGAGTAGACATCTCTATGGGGACTCAGCAGGAAGTAGGCTTCTGAAGTCCTGCTAAGGTTCTGTTCCTTGATTTGGTGGTAGTCGTATCTGATAAACTCACGGAGAACATACGTTTTGTGCATTTCCTCGCATATAAATTATATTCTTTAATATACATCTTATTAAAACATATGACACTTGGATTTCAATTATCTAAAAGAAAAATAAACTAACTCTGTGTGTGTGTGTCTGTGTGTGTGTGTGTGTGGCTTTGCACAGCTGGAAAAAAAAAGTAGATTCAGCACAATGTTAAAGATATCTCTGGGAGTGTATGTGTACTTTACGTTTTACAGTTTTTAAAGTTTTCTAAACTACATGTGTCACTTTATAACTATTCAAGTTTTAAGGAAAAAGAGTTGCAATGAGATAGCAAATAAAACCAGCGGATTTTTGACAGCATTGTCTAATAAACTGTTTTGAAGTTGTGCCACCAGAACAGCTTAGTTTAGTGACAGCTCTGAGTCCTGTTCTGCCAACGAAAATCTTTGGTTGTATGCACTGTATTCCCAATGCAGTGTAGTGCTTCTTTATTTTATACGTAGAAGTTTGTACCTCTTAATTCCCTCCCCCTATCTTGCCCCCTCTCCTTCCCTCTCCCCACTGGTAACTACTAGTTTGTCCTCTATATCTGTGAATCTGTTTCTGTTTTGCATATACATTCAGTTTATTTTTCAGATTCCACATATAAGTGATATTGTACGGTATTTGTCTTTCTGACTTATTTCACTAAGTATGATATTCTCTAGGTCCATCCACGTTGCTGCAAATGATAGAATTCCAGTCTTTTTTTTTTTTAATATATCAGTCTTCTTTATCTTCCCTCAATTTAGAAAGTTCTCATTTTTCCTCAAATACATTTTATATCTAAACCAACTCCAATACACTAAGTCCATTTTAATCTCTCTCATTGTAACTACATAAAATATTAAAAATAAACTGCAGGCATCAACAACGTTAATTGATTTGTCTGAACTCACTTTAAAACTATATATAAAGTTGATTGCTTTTAGATTCCGTTTATTTGTCAATGAGGTGAAGTTTTCCTATCCTGAAAAAACTTTTCTTTTTCCAGGGGCTTTCACTTAAAAATTCGAATGCATAAAATTTGAGGTAATAATTCATGATTTGGCTTGTGGGTACAGGTAACTATTCACCATGATGTATTTACCTTAAAACGAGGGTCATAATAATAGACTTTAGGGCAAAACACTCAGTTCACAGGGGAAGTAATGTTCCGGCAGATGTTTAAATAATGTTATTGCCTTCCAAGGGAAACACAAGAGAAGTCCGTAGGTGAATGCATCTGTAATGCGTTAATCTTGCAATGGGCATTAATCCTTCAACAGTGCGTGTTCCTGCAGCTTTGTGTGATCAAAACAAAGTGACAGTGAGGGAAACCACCCACCGTCAAGCCTGAAGCAGGCATCTGCAAACATATGTCAGAACCCCTAATGGCAAATGGCAGGGTGAAGTCTCACATCATATGCACAGATTGAATCATTTTTACAGACCCCTGACGTGCTGGAACGTGGACCCAGTCCACATCTCTGTGCAGTGAGTGCCCTTCTCTAGAAACTGCCCACTTAGATGGACATCTTTTTGTTGAGATGACTTCACCTTATTCTTATGTCTAAAACTGTAGAGAAATATGTTACTGGGCTTTAGGGAGGGAGCTGTAAAAATAAATAGCCGAAAAGTCCTATTTTAAAGTCCTGTTTTCACACATGAGTTTCAGGCAATAAGGATATGGTGAGTAGCATAGTCCTGGCAGCCATAAGCCTACATCGTAACAGACTTCCCATCCACCCTGTAGAATCCAAAACTGGAATATAATAGTTACCCTATGAACATGTTCTGCATGCGTGTCAGCCAGTTCATCCAGTATCTTTAAATTAATTTTTTTTGCATATTTTTATTTCTAAATTTTATTGAAGTAGAATTGAATGACAAAGCTGTGTTAATTTCTGCTGTACAGCAAAGTGGCTCAGTTATACGTATATATACATTCTTTTTCATATTCTTTTCCGTGATGGTTTGTCACAGGATATTGAATAGAGCTCCCTGTGCTCTACAGTATTGTTTATCCATATTATATTTACATTAATTTTTGAAGAGATGATAGGTTTACCAGTGTGAATATCGTGATGTATTCAGTAGCCAAGAGTCTTTACATATGCACATGAAGATTTACACGGTACTTGGAGGGGAAAAAAAATTCCATTAGGATTTAGTTAACAGATTGAGGGCCAGAATGAATCATTTTTTGTGCATAAGGGTAAAAATAACAACAGGATGATGGAAGTGGGAACTCTTACCATGAAAGAGAATGGCAACAGAAAATATCTGCCTCCGGAAAGTCTGCAGAGTATTTTATGGACTTTTTAGCTAGAATTTATAAAAATGAAATACTTTAAAACGTTGGAGTATAGTTGATTTGCAATGTTGTGTTAGTTTCTGCTGTACAGCAAAGTTATACATACATATACATCTATGTATATGTATATGCATATATATACATGCATATATACATACATATACAGTTATACGTATATACATCTATTTTTCTCCGATTTTTTTCCCTTATAGGTTATGACAAAATATTGAGTATATTCCCTGTGCTATATAGTAGGTCCTTGTTGTTTGTCTATTTTGTATATAGTTGTGTGTATCTGTTAATTCCAAACTCCTAATTTATCCCTCCCCCTTCCTCTTTGGTAACCATAAGTTGCACAGCAAAGTTTGTTTCTATGTCTGAGTCTCTTTCTGTTTCGTAGATAAGTTCATTTGTGTCATATTTTAGATTCCACATATAAGCTATAGCATGTGGTATTTGTCTTTCTCTGTCTGGCTTATTTCACTTAGTATGATCATCTCTAGGTCCATCCATGTTGCTGCAAATGGCATTATTTTGTTCTTTTTCTATGGCTGAGTAATATTCCATTGTATATATGTACCGCATCTTCTTTATCCTTTCATCTGTTGATGGACGCTTAGGTTGCTTCCATGTCTTGGCTATTGTAAATACTGCTGCAATGGACATTGGGGTTCATGTATCTTTTCAAATTGTAGTTTTCATCTTTTCTGGATATATGACTAGGAAAAATACTCACTTTTAAATGAAATAGTCCTCTACTTATTGCATCCCCTAAAAGTTTCTAGCTCTAGGTTTGTGGGATAATCATTAATCTTTATCCAACTCAGTTTGCTTCTGTCAAATGGGAATAATCATATCAGCCTCAGAACTGTTGAAGAAATGTAAATAAAATAAAGTATGTCAAACAGAGGGCAGAACTTGACCCAGGAAGCAATTACTGTGTGGGACTTATTGTCATTATTATTACTCCAGGTAATCTAATCTGTCCTACCATTGTGTCAAAAGGAATGCGAGGGAGGAGAAAAGCATTAGAACAAGATTAATAATTTTGATTGCATTCCTGCGGTTAACTAATTGTTTGCTCAGTGATCTTGAATCAGTTTTTCAGTTCCTCTGGGTCTCAATTGAGGATTTTTCTTGTTCTATAAAATGAAACCATCCTACGAACTTACCTTCACCATTTGTGTAAGCTGTAATGTTACAAGTTTTTATTATGTTTGTTCTCCAACGAGAAAAGCCTCAACTGGGCACTGGAGGCTGCTTAATTGGAGTCATAACCAATTAGCTTCTTGTTCCTGAAAGACACGATGCCCTTTGGCTGTATTTTCACTCTGGCTCCTTTGGTGAAGTCATGGTAACATTTTAAAGAAAAAAGAGAAAAAAAAAGAACACTGTTGACCCTGGTTAATATTCCTTTTCTTCATTACTTTTATGACTTCTTTATCTTTTTTTTTTTTTTGAAGAGGAAGCATGGAAGAGAGGACTTCACTAAACACGGTCATGTAATGAATGTCGATGTCAGGAAAGGCTTGTCAAGTTGGTGAATCTCATTAGAATGCCAGGCAGGAGACCTTAATTAAATACGATTAGGAACAAGAATTCAGTATCAAGGAAAGTTCAGGATGTCAGAATCAAAACGGCCAACAAGAGCTGTAACGCAAAGCACATAGGCTTAGCATTTAGCTGGAGACGTTGAAAAACATGTATTTCAAAAAACATTCATGGCATAAAAAAACATGATTGAAATTTTGGGTTACATCAATTAAAATAATAGGCTAAGTGTGTTGTGGTGTTTTTTTTTTGACATGTATATATAATGTACACGTAGCTGAATCTATAGCTAGGCGTGAAAATTGGTCTCTGCAGTTCAAGGCAATATACATTCTTTGCAAAACCGAATTTCTTAAAAATTTTTAAAACTAGGTTTTCAGTAGGCAACACAGAAAAATAATTACCCCTCCCACAAAAGGTTCTTACCATCCATGTTCTGCCAGAAACAGTAGACGTTTTTATCTGTCGTGAATCGTTGCACCATGATAATAAAAATGAAAGCTGATGTGTGTTAAGCAAACAGTATCTCTAAGAACACGCTTCTAAAACTTGTCTTTTCTTATTTAAAACACTTACTGGAAAATGGCCCCATACGGATGTATAAATGCATTTGGATATGTGTATGTGTATAAAGCAGTGGAGACAGAATTAGAAGACGTGTGAGGACAGAGGGAAGGACAGAAAGAAGAGTACTTGGGTTGGTCAGAATGAAAGAATGCCAAAGAGAATGATGTCAAGTACAATCTTTTTGATACATTTTATTCAGAACCACTTAACCAAGGTCTAATGCCCAGCTGCGGACTACTGCGTTTTAATTTAATTTCGTGTAGTTTAGATCTTGGCGCCTAAAAGCAGAAGGTCATTTTAATCTCACCTTTTTCATCTCTGTGTTGTCTTGACGTCATTAAGAACCTCCCAGGACTTGCTTCTCTGTCCCCCCACCAGCAACCCCTGGCCAAATAAAACCCCCAAACACCAAAGCATTTTTACGTCAAAGTTGTCCGATTATACTGTTCGCCTTAGGGATCCAATTTCCCTCTTATAGCAATTACTAGGTTTTTAAAATTCCCTCCCTCAAGAGGATGGATACCTAAAGCGATCAAACAGAAAAGTATCATCTGCTATAAAGAAGTTTTGCAGACAGTAGAATTTCTTATCACCATATAAACAAACACTGCTTCTATAAGCATATGCTCAGACACGGAAATAGTCTCGTTATATACACCCCAATGGCGTAATGCTATTTGCCAAAGTGGCATTCAGTATTCCATATATGTTCATTACCAGTTATGCACATGCCTCTATACCCACGTATATTTACATGTACATATAGATATATGTGGTATAGGTATGTAGAGATCTATTCAAAGATATACGTAGATATTTGCATACATGTGTGTGAGAAACTTCCACGTGCCACGTTCTGGAATTTGCAAAAGAAATCAAGAATATTTGTTGCAAATCACAATTCGTTCATTCTGACAAAACATCAAGGAGAAAATAAGCCAAACTTCACCTGAAGAAGACATATTGTATTTCTTTTATGAACTATGTAAGTGACTGGAGCATTTAAAAAAATCCTTAAGATGCTAAGCGCCATGATGGTTCTTTCTTTCAGTCTACCTATGGAGGCTTACTATGTGTGTGTGCCTTTTGTTCCAAAACCTTATCGTGGAAGCAACTACAAGAGCATGAATAAGTATATATACTAATGAGAATTATTTGTCAATTTGATTTTGCACTCAAAGTTCTTTTCATAGAATTAAGTTGCTGGAAAAGAATACTGCAGGTAAACTTTAAAGACATTGTGCAGATAAGTGGATTATAATTTCTATTTCCTTCTGTGACTGACATAGGCAGGGGCCATTGTATTCCCCACGGAGACATAACATGCAGGAAAAGCAAACTACAGAACCAAGAACGCGTCACCCAGGAGATGAAACTGAATCCTTATGGCTGTTTACTCACATGTGACGGTTGTTTATTCTTCCCTTTTAAATTGATTTCTGTTTATCCCTAGACGGTGTCATATAATATTTATAAGAAAGAATCACAAAAGAAAGGAGAGTGCTTTTGAGTTAGACTAATCAGGTGCTTGCTTTAGTTGTTTAGATGAAGTGATGTTATTTAAATGCTGATTTCCATTTCTGTAATTTCGTAAACATTCCTTCTTCCCAAGATTTATGCACAAGCAGTCGTCTCATGCACATGCAAGCACACACAGGCACACACAGCAGAGCACTATGGACTGGGAAGTTCATGCGTGAATGTTTACATGTGTAGCTAGAAAGAAAGATACATTGATTGATCTCGACCTATAATACATACATTTTCGCTGTCCAATTCATTCATTATTTGACTCTGCTAAGAATTCATCAGTGTTTTACTCTCAGTTGGAATTGTCTTTGCAATCCCTTAAATTTGGAAAATTGACATGATGATTTGAATAACTCCAAACCCTGAATTATATTTTATCTGAATTGCTTAGGTAATTTGATTAAAATAATAAGGAAGAGAGGGTAGAAAATTGCTTTTAGTTTCAATGCTTCCAAATGCTGGGATACATAAAGTTAAATTCAGAACTGTCAGTCATATATTTCTATGAAACTGTGGAAACAGGAAATCTGTTCCTTTGTGGCAATTATATGCTTGTTTTTCATTACCAATTTGAGCAAATCAAGATGTAGTCATTTCAACTCCAAGGGTAAGGCTACATGCAATTCTCACCCAGCTGTTTCTGGCGCTTTATACAGCATCATACTAATGAATTCTAATAACCAGAATGATTCTTTTTATATACACTGGCATTCAATTAATAATGGAAAAAACTGACTCAGTTTTAAGTTGTGCAAGGGGGCACCCACCAAAATTCTGCAGACATCAATCTCATGAATTTCAGATAACTCTGAGGAAGAGAGTCCTGTGAGAATAATACTGTTTATTGCATCCATTCAATCTGTTAGTTGTGATAGATTTTCAGGATACACCAGTAAACATTCCAGAGAGTGCTATGGTCAACGTGGACTAGGTATTCCTTCACAGAGTGAAAGCAATATTACGTTTGAAAGATAATATCACACCATATTTAGAAGAAAGACACCCAGGGCAATGAAACGTACGATGTTCAAAAATACCATCTGGGGGTTTCCCTGGCTGTCCAGTGGTTGAGACTCTGTGCTTCCACTGCAGGAGGTGCGGGTTCAATCCCTGGTTGGGGAACTAACATCCCATATGCCGAGCGGCCAAAAAAAAGAAAAAAAAATTCTTCAACTGAATAAAAATGAAAATACAACATATCAACTTAAAAATTATAATAAAAAATACCATCTGTATTTTATGATTCAAGTTAGTATCTGACTAGAAAAACCTAAGTCGTCTTCTCACAACTTCAAATGGAACATTTTGAATGATTATTAAACATGGGAAACAGGTAGACAATGAAGGAAATCACTGGTGATGGCCTCTCAGAATTCTGCAAACTTCTCCACACATCCCAATATGAGATGTGAACGAAGGGACATGAGTAACCCGGGGACCAGAGAGACATCATCCCTCAGATTGTCTTGACTTCTAGCTTATCGACTGGTCTCTGAATCCCAAGGTCAAATAAAAAGCCAAGGGTTGGTTTGTATTCCCTTCTTGCAATTGCTTCCTGTGTATATCTTCTCTTTATAGAGCAGTTAGAAACATGGAGAACACCTGGATATGCCCAGAGGTTCCATGAGACAATGTCTATAATTTCCTGTCTCTCAGCTTCTTCCTCTTTCTTCTCTATGCTTGGAATACTTCCTGAACAAGTCATTTGCCCAGGAGTCTTGGCCTCGGGATATGCTTTTGGAGAACTTGAACAAATTAAGTCATTTTCTAAGCAGAAGAAAATCCTAAGTATGTGCCCACAGCTGACAGTCATGTAATTCAAAAGAAAAATACAAATGTCTTCCTGATTGATTATTGAAGCGTTATTTGATGTTATTTCACCTTGTTTTGTTTTCAGTCATTTACATGAGTTCTGCTAGAAAATGGTGCAGCAACACCTAATGCTCAAATTTTAGGGACTTAGTCAATGATGGGCTATACTTTACTCATGTTGTGTGGTAGGGTATGTGAAGCAAACACCACCTGGAACGTGCCTTTCTTATTTCTGATGGAAGGATCATGAAACTGGCTAAGACCCGCAGCAGGTCAAAAGCTTCTGGTTGTAACTCAAGTAGGACCCTCTGCTCAAACATTATTGGCCAAAGAAGATGCATGGAGCAGATTGAAAATGCTCTAGGATAGTGTTGATTAGAAATGTGTTTGTATGCTATTTTAAGGATGTTGGAATAAATCCTGTAGAGAGTAGAGAGTCGAAGCATCACTTTGCAGAGAGGGGAAATGGCTATTACAAAGAGAGACACACAACCAACATGAATGGCTCAAATGTGAGAGAAGTTTGTCCTGTCCATAACAGGGTGGGTAGGAGTGGTCAGGATTAGCCAGGGTTTTCCATTGTGTGTCCCGGCAATTGTCTGATGGGGGGTTATCATCTACAAGGATGAAGCTGCATGCCCATCATACGGAAGGGGAAAACAGAGTCAAAGGAAAGCAAATTTACTTTGACTAAGAGGGATATTCTTTGACAACCCTCAAAAAGAATCAGCTTCTTTAAGAATGACAACAAAATACACAAAGGACCTCTGCTCTCCACCTCTGGGTCAAGCATGGAGTGTGAGTCATCACTTGAGTGTATGAACCAGCTCTGAAGAGATTCAAGAGGAATGGGCAGAATACAGCATCAAGTATCTTCATAGTCATATTCTGAGGAAATCCCAGCACATCTGAGATCATCATGGGCCACCATAATGTCTAGGTCAGACATATTACCAAGCAATGACTCAGACTCATTTTGACAGAAGAGGAAATGGGAGTATCCTGTGAATGGATTGTCTTCAAGTATTTTGTGGGACGCGACAGCTAAGGTTTGAAGGATGAGCGCCACGGTTTTATGAGTCTGTGAGTAAGTGAAGGCTCTTTATTCACTTACACAATATTCAGTCTTTTAACAAATAGTCATTGTGGTAAGTAAGCCACTACCATTTAGAGCACTGGGATAACAGTGGTAAGAAAAAGATATGTATTTGTAAAAATATATATATATAAATAACTAAATAAAATGTCAGCCCCGTCATGGAGCTTTTAGTCTGGGTCCCCTACTCTTTTAATTTTTTTTAAAAAAATTAATTTATTTTATTTTTGGCTGCATTGGGTCTTTGTTGCTGCACGCGGGCTTTCTCTAGTTGCAGTGAGCGGGGGCTCCTCTTCATTGTGCTGCCCGGGCTTCTCACTACGGTGGCTTCTCTTGTTGCAGAGCATGGGCTCTAGGCACGTGGGCTCTAGTAGTTGTGGCACGCGGGCTTCAGTAGTTGTGGCTCACGGGCTCTAGAGTGCAGGCTCAGTAGTTGTGGCGCATGGGCTTAGTTGCTCCGTGGCATGTGGGGTCTTCCCGGACCAGGGATCGAACCCATGACCCCTGAGTTGGCAGGCGGATTCTCAACCACTGCACCACCAGGGAAGCCCCCTGGCTCCCCTACTCTTTAAGGGTTAGGTAGCCCTCTACCTTCTGAGCATCCTTGCCTTTACGTCTTCACCTCTTTCTTGAGTACTTATTCCAAATGGGGGATTTTACTAGGTTTATTACATAGTCTTCTCCTTCAGATATTAAGATACCTTGGGGCTTCCCATATCTGCAGCCTTTGAGAGCAGAGAGTTCCTTACTGAGATGTCCCTTGTTTTCTTCCTATAACAGGAATAGTCACCAGATACACGTACGGATCTGAATTGTAGGGTTGCTTGCCTTCTGGGGTTTCTGCCGTAAGCTGTTATAAGAGGCTTTGGGGCTGGAGGTTCATGGCTCTCATACGACATTGTCAGGGACTTGCTGACTCTGTCACCATATCCACTGCCTGGGAAGCTAGGATTCGCTCCATCACTGCTTCTTCTGTTTTCTCGTGCGTTGGGGCGAGGGTTATCTGTTGTTTGCTGGAGCTGCAGGTACCTCCTGTTGTGATGGAGCAGAGATGTTTCAAGGTGGCTGGTGGACTTGGCTTGCCTTGCAGACTGGTTAGGGATCCATGCTAGTGGTCCAGCCATTGTCTCCACCAGATGGGCAGTTTGGTCATGTGACATTTGGGAGGAAATGAGCCCCATGAGATGGCAGCTTGCGATTGGCGCGTCTGACCTCACAGCCAACATGGGTGGGGACCTCGGAGCCCTTAGATTGCATTTGTGGTATTATTTGGGGGAATAATAATTTTCCTCTCTCTGTGTCAGGAGATGTATATTCTGGACCAATGTATCCTAGAACACTAAACTGGCTTGAAGTCACTTCTACTTTTCCATGCCGATATAGGACATCCTTCCAGAGCTGAAAGTTCTTGCACCAAATGCAGGAGCCTTGAGTTTTAGTTTTGTTTGTTTGCTGTGTTTTATTGAAGTATAGTTGATTAACAACGTTGTGTTTCAGGTGTACAATGAAGTGATTCATTTATACACATATATATTTTTTTCAGATTATTTTCTCTTATAGGTTATTACAAGGTACTGAATATAGTTCCCTGTGCTATGCAGTAGGTCCTTGTTGGTTATCTATTTTATATACAGTAGTGTACATCTGTTAATCCCAAACTTCTAAGGTATCCCTCACTCTTTCCCCTTTGGTAACCACAAGTTTGTTTTCTATGTCCATGAGCCTGTTTCTGTTTTGTAAATAAGTTCATTTGTATCCTTTTCGTAGGTTCCACATATAAGTGATATCATATGATATTGGTCTTTCTCTGTCTGACTTACTTCACTTAGTATGATAATCTCTAAGTCTATCCATGTTGCTGCCAATGGCATTATTTCATTCTTTTTTATGGCTGAGTAATATTCCATTGTATATATGTACCACATCTTCTTTATCCATTCATCTTCCTATGAGCACTTAGGTTGCTTCCATGTCCTGACTCTCATAAATAGTGCTGCTGTGAACATTGGGGGACGTGTGTCTTTTCTTATTATGATTTCCTCTGGATATATGCCCAGGAGTGGGATTGCTGGGTCACATGGTGGTTCTATTTTTAGTTTTTTAAGGACCCTCCATACTGTTTCCATAGTGGCTGCACCAATTTACGTCGCCACCCACAGTGTAAGAGGGTTCCCTGTATTCATCAGCTATGCAGTTGTTCATAGTGATACGCTACTAACACAGAGAGAACAGCCTCAATCCAGAAAACAAGTAGCAAACACTACGTGGAAACCATAGCCCTTTGCCTCTGCTACGCCCCCTCCAGAGAAATTTCCAGACTTTAAAAAACTTTTTGTGCTTTCTCCTGTACTTCCAACCCTTGAGATCAAAGAATAACAAGTGGTGAATTGATGAAATTATCACAGTCAAACCAACCCTGAAGAAAACATAAAGATAAAAACGGGGTTGCGGGGGGGAATGGTATCGAAAAGATAATGTAGACCTAGTAAATCTCAAACATGATTTTTGGAGAAAAGATAGATGTTCTCATTAAACTACATACATACAAAAAAGGAAAAAGCCGCAAGTGAAGTTTAAGAAATGACAAGTGGGAAAACAGAGATGTAACGAATTTAGTAACATGTTCAGTAGTAAGCAAACAGCACATTTACAAGAAATACCTATTATGGGATAAGAAAACTGGTTAAAATGATCCAAAATGACATGAAATCTGTAAGTGCTTTTCTTGGAATAATATAAAAAATGGTTTAAAAAATGGCTTTAAACAAAAAAGAACTTCCAACAACCCGAAAGAAGTAGCTTATCCGGACGATTTTACAGGAAAAAGTACACCAAGCTTTCAAAGAAAATATTTATTCCAGTGATTTTTTTTTAGACAGTGTTAGAACCTGAAAAGGAGAACCTTGGAATTTTATGGAGTGAGTGTAAATGGACCCGGACACACAGCACACACGCAAACATTTAACAGAAACTCACCTGTGAAATTCGACTTGTTTTATCAGTTTCTGACAGTGCGGTCTTAAAATCCCAAGTGGGGTGTGAATCTCTCTCTCTCTCTCTCTTTCCTTCTTTCCCTCCCTTCAGTTGTATCCTTTTTGCTTCATATAATTTGAAGCTCTGTAAACAGGTCCATATGCATATAAAATCGTAATGCCTCCCTGCTCACCCATCTCACCTTTTTTCCCCCCAGAAGAACCGTCTTCATCTCTGACAGTAGTCCTTGTGTTCACATGAACTTTGTAGGAGATTGGAAGAGCCACTTATGATCTGTTGGTATGATCGTGTTTTCACCTTAGTGCTTTTCCATCTGTGTCTTTAGACTTAAATGCATTTAAAAATAAACAGCGTGCAGCAGGGTCTTGCTGTTTTATCAGCCTGACAATCTGTCTTTTAACTGGAGCATCTAGTCTATTTTCACACAATGTAATGTTTGATGCGGTTGCATTTCAGTGGGCCAGCTTTGACATTTATTTTCTGTTCGGTCCATCTGTTCTTTTTTTCTCTGTTACTTTTCCACATTCTTCTGTGTTTTAGTATACTGTTGGTACTTTAACTGTTTATTGTGTTTAGACATTTCTGTTTTTTTCAGTAGTTATTCCTTTGATTACAATATCCCTCTTAGATGCTTATTTAACTTTAAAAAAAAACTGTGTATCTGAATCACTTTGCTGTACGCTGAACCTAACGTAACGTTGTAAATCAACAATACTTCAATTAAAAACAAAAAACGAAGATGTGATAGATGGGTCAGTGAAGGCTTTTAAATCAGACTACAATAATGCCCGTTGGATTTTAGAAAGGGCATCTTGGTGGCCTTACAGAATACAGGAATTAGACAGGCAAAAAGCACGAGAGGTGGCTCGTTCGTTCTGACAAATGTCCCAGATTAATGTAAGATACTAACAATAGCAGAAGCTGGGTATAGGGTAGATTGGGCTTATCTGTACTATTTTTAGTAAATCTATAATTATTCAAAACTGAAAATAATAAAAATATTTCCTTAAAAACAGTGGTAGGAAGATACTGGGGGCAAATATCACAGAAGTCACAGGAAGAGAGAATTTAAGAGTAGGTAGAAACCACCTTTGTAAATAATTGCAGATGAATCAAGCCAGTAAGGGAGGGACTTTAGGTTTTAGTAAGAAAAAGTTCATTAATGACCATTGTGAAACTGGTTAAAAGAGATTCTGAGATTTTTTTTTAAAGCAAAATATTACTAAAATAATAGAATTGAAAAGCAATTTTCCATCCCCTCTGTTATCAATAATATTTTATGTTATCTTATTTTATTTTATTCTTATTTCTTTTCATTTTGGGCCGTGTGGTGTGGCACGTGGGATCTTAGTTCCCCAACCAGGGATCAAACCCAGATCCCGCACCCCGTGCATTGGAAGCGTGGAGCCTTAACCCCTGGACTGCCAGGGAAGTCCCTCAATGATATTTTAAGTATTTAAATTCTTGTTGAGAGATCTAGTATAGTACCGTATTTCTGAGTTTTGAGATATTTCAAGTGACTGGTTATTAAGTTATAAAGATATACCAAAATATAATTTTAATATAATTTTCCTTTAAAAACCATTCCCCAAAATTGAATAGTCATGGGGTTACTAAAGTTCCTTTTGTCACAAAGCCTGCTTCGTTATGAATGGCTGTTAATAGCCCCATCTACCTAAATTATTTTAAATATCAGTTTCTGAGGATGGATCATGTCACGGGGGGAAGATTGGTGACTGGAGCAAGACGGTGTTTCTCCCCCAGGCTCAAGTTTCAGGGGTTGTGTGTTCTCTCAAGGCTCACTTAATTTTTCCAAGGACTGGTTTCTTCACCAACCCTGAGGGTATACATAAAAACAGGTCCAGCTAGTAAACGGAGTACACTGGCACTGCAATTGCTGAGGATTGGAATTACTGTTTTTGTTGTGTTTTTCATAAACACACACTCCCATGCGCCTCTACACCTGGCTCCAGATTCACTGCCCTCACCATCCTAGGTAACGTGGGAAGAGGAGGTACATGGAAAACCAGTTCACGGTTATTTGTCACCAGAGTCACGTAGGGTTGAGCTGAGCCTCCCTGGGTAGATAATCCTTTGGAGAAAATGAAGTTTATCTGGACACGTCCATGGAAAGCACTTCCTCTTGAAGGGGGATGGGCTTCTGTAACCTTCTTGGGCTGCTTGGGCAAGAGTTGGTCGTGTGGGTCCACATGAAGGGTGACTGCCGTGAGCCCTGCTTCTTCCTAGTTGGTCCTGCAGTAACAGGTGCCTGCCTTGTTGTGAGCCAGTCGCCTGGGGAATCCACAAAATTTATTTAGGAGGGATTCTTGATGCGGACAGCTTCAATTTTTATATCACCCGTGTGGGTTAAAAACAAACCTTCCAATACAGTAAGTCCCCCTACATATGAACCTTCAAGTTGTGAACTTTCAAAGGTGCAAATGTGCATTCGCATGTTCAGTCATGTAGGTTAGTTCATGTGTGTGGCATACACTGTCACATGTGTGCCTCCTCTACACTGTACTCTCTATAGCACCGTGTACTGTACAGTACTGTATAGAGTACAGTGGTACAGTATCTTTATTTCAAACCCAGGATGTCCGGAAGCAAGCGTAAAAACAGCGGTGCTGTAGCTGGTACTGCTAAGAAGTTCCAGCTGTTGTACTGGACTACTGTACTTTTCAAGGTACTGTACCGTAAGATTAAAAATGTTTATTTTTTTGTGTTTGTTTTTATGTATTATTTGTGTGAAAAGTATTATAAACCTATTACAGTACAATACTATAGATTACATTAGTTGGGCACCTAGGCTAACTTTGTTGGACTTACAAACAAATTGGACTTATGAACGTGCTCCTGGAACTCATTCGTATGTAGGGAACTTACTGTATCTCTTTGGGAAAATGTCATATATCGAACCACTCATTCTGTGTGTCTCAGCCTCTTTAAATCACCTGTGTAGTGACCTCAAGAGAGGTCATAATCCTGTGATTTTTCTCTTTCATAAAATAGGGGAGTGTCTGGGAATGGTGCTTCCTACCCTTCTTTCCAAGACTAAATTTCACTGATTTCAATGCCTTATATAAGTCTGTAATACATCCTTTTATGTTTGGTAGGCTACCACATTTATTTCAGTTTTACTAATTTCCATGAACCACTTTGTGTCAAAACGAAGTTACTATTAGATTTTGCAGATTGGTGTTGCTATAAATCTTTCAGTTTATCTCCACTCACACACCAGACTGTAGCTTATCCGTCCAGACCTCTAAAGGTAAGCTCTTCAAACCCACAACAGTACCTTCATCAGTGAAACAGGGAAGGAAGGACAAAAGGACAAAAATATCCTTTGCCTAAAACATTAAGAATTGTTTCAACAAACTATTAGGTGTAAAATAAGCTACAAAAATATACTGTACAACACAGGGAATATAACCAATATTTTATAATAACTGTAAATGGAGTTTACTGTTTAAAAATTGTGAATTGCTATATTGCACACCTCTAATTTATATAATATTGTACTAGTTCTTGGGATATATGTGTAGGCTGTGTGTTTTATAGCCTGTAGAAATACTTAGAACACTTTGTTCTCATGGCAATTTCCCCTCAAGTTATTTGCAAGTATTCTGAGACTATTTGGGAATATTTCTACCCTTTTCAGGACAAGAGGAAGTCAAATAAATTGTGTCATGTGTGGATGTATCAGATAATACAAGCTTGGTACCTGGTCAGGTATGAATATATATACAAGCTCCAACACTGTACAGTAGGGCACCCAGATTAATATCTTGCAGCCTGTGTCCACATCTATAAAAAGAAGATACTATCAAATTTTCAAAATCATCACACTAATTAAATAGGAAAGCCCTTGTGATAGCCTTAAAGAAGTAGAGATTAAACTCAAACACTGTTTTTCTCTATTCCTTAGCTTTAATGAAAGAATGACAATGTTTGAATCAGAAAAAAAACAAAAACAAAAACACCCCAACTATATACATATTACAAAAGATAGCAAGAATAAAGCAAGATTGGAAATAGAAAATAATGTTGAAATGTTTGCTAAAATTCTGCTTGATAAATCTCTCCCTTTTTCCTTTGGAAGGAGATGTACTTTCATTTTAGAAAATTTGGAATATGAAAGGCGAAAAGAGTCAGAAACCTTACTCCTCCAAAATTCCAACCCAAATCAATGATGAAAGTCGATGAAGATAACTAATCATCTTGTTCTCTAATATAACTTTCTCTGTGCACGGGGAAATGAATAAAAACCAGGAACTATAGTCATTTATAGGAATTTCAGGAATTTTAAATTTTATTGTATTATTTTTTAATTAATTAATTAATTTATTTATGGCTGCATTGGGTCTTCGTTGCTGCGCGGGCTTTCTCTAGTTGCGGCGAGCGGGGGCTACTCTTCATTGTGGTGCACGGGCTTCTCATTACGGTGGCTTCTCTTGATGCGGAGCATGGGCTCTAGCCGTGTGGGCTTCAGTGGTTGTGGCACGTGGGCTCAGTAGTTGTGGCTCGTGGGCTCTCGAGCACAGGCTCAGTAGTTGTGGCACACGGCCTTAGTTACTCCGCGGCGTGTGGGATTTCCCAGACCAGGGCTCGAACCCGTGTCCCCTGCATTGGCAGGCGGAGTCTCAACCACTGCACCACCCGGGAAGCCCTGTCAATGTATTTTTAGGGGAAGAATAATGTCCCTATTTTTTTCAGGAGCTTTAGTATAAACATACAGGTAATCGAATGCCTATCAATAGCCTACCATGCTTTACTGAGATGATGATCAGCAGCTGCTTCGAAATATGAAAGTAAGGCCATTCCGTAGTGAGGGCAGACGATGTGGCAGCCAGAACTTTTATCAGCTGACAGGAGAGCTCCAGAGAACCTAAAATAATATGACAAGAGACAGAGTATAATGGCAATCCATTGCAAGATCACTACGTAACAAAAGAGACGATGGTATACACAGTGGAAATACTAGAGGGGAAAAAAAATAGAGAAAGCCTTGCAGCTACTACTCAGGAGTAGTTGGATAGGACACTTTCAGCAGTGAAACTGAACCTTTTATAATGGAACAGTGGGATTTAACATATAATTGCTATCTCTGAAAGCAGTAACGTGAAAAGCAGTGAATACAACCAAACACAGGAAAGAATGAGAAGATTGTAGGATGCAGCCGTAACAGCAAACGAGAGCTTTGGGAGAGTAACCCAGATACAAGATCACCGGGAGACACAATTCTGACATCTCTTGAGTAGAATGTGAAATTCTTCAAAAGTAGAAATATGTAACCCTCATGTCTACGTGACATAGTGTTTTCTGACTAGGATTAACAATGTCTGGTGTCAGAAACCCAGTCAATTCCTATCCCCAAAGAGAAGAGAAATATAGAAAAGCTAAAAATCAGATGAAGAAAACACCCTAGGAAAAAAATACTATAGGAAGAAACACCACAGTTAAAACTAACACGGTATTAAAATAAGTATAACATGTGATCCTTGGAGCAGCGGGAATGAAAAGACAAATACATGAATTAAAAAGTGAGCTTCCTGGAAAGATACTTAAAACAGGTAAATATACTAAAGACATAAGAAACATCCCGCTGTAGAAAAGATAGTTTGGAAAACACAGGAATATGAAAGAGACATTTTGGTAAACACAGCAAAAGCAAATTTGTATAAAGTTAAAACATTTAGAAAGTAACATTTTATTCATATAATTTTAAAAACTTTTTATGGAGCAAAGAGAAACTGGGATCTCTATACTGATGATTTGTATGGTATTTCAAGGGCTGTTCAGTTATTGTAGGATATGGTCCTTTTAGGTTTTATAAATCACTGTCTTTAAATTTTTTTAAATTTAATCTACTTTTTATGTTATAGACTGAGTAGAACACAAAAAAGGAGCACATTTTATTCATATATAATTTTTTTAAACTTTTCATGGAACAAAGAGAAAAGTGGATCTCTATGCAGGTGATTTGTACCATATTTCAAGGGATATTCAGTTATTGCAGAGATATGGTCCTTTTAGAGTTTATAAACCATTGTCTTTATTTCTTTTTTAATTTGGATTACTTTATATATCATAGATTGAGTAGAACACATTTTATTCATACATAATTTTTTTAAACACTTGAGGGAACAAAGAGAAGCTTGAATTCCTATGCTGATGATTTGTGTCGTATTTCAAGGGATGCTCAGTTATCCCAGAGACCTGTGATATCAGTTGATGACAGAGATCAGTTATCACAGAGTATTTCCCACTCTCTTTTATCTTCGGTAGTGTTTGTTTTATAGAAGCTAATGCTATGGTATTTGTGTGCCGAAACATGCACAATTAAAGCTTCGTGGTGGAGTGTATTCTTGGTAATTAGCAGTGTCATTCTTTTCTCTCTTTTTAAATTATTTTAAAATTTATTATTGGCTGCATTGGGTCTTCGTTGCTGTGCACGGGCTTTCTCTAGTTGCGGCGAGTGGAGGCTACTCTTTGTTGCGGTGTGCGGGCTTCTCATTGCAGTGGCTTCCCTTGTTGCGGAGCACGGACTCTAGGTGCGCAGGCTTCAGTAGTTGTGGCACACGGCCTCAGTAGTCGTGGTTCACAGGCTCTAGAGCGCAGGCTCACCAGTTGTGGCGCACGGGCTTAGTTACTCCGCCGCACGTGGGATCTTCCTGGACCAGGGCTCGAACCCATGTCCCCTGCATTGGCAGGCGGATTCTTAACCACTGTGCCACCAGTGAAGCCCCCATTGTTTTCTCTTTTGATAGTGTTTTGTTTTATTTTTTCACTAAATTAACCTTCTCTCTAGATTGACAACAGAAGTGGGTTTTGGTTGGGTTTTTTTTCTTTTTTTTCTTTTTGCCACTGTTATTAGATTTTGCCCATTCTTTTGTCTCCATCATTTGAGTCCCTTTGGATTTTGCTTTTTCCTTTGGAAAACATTTTGTGTGTGTGTGTCAATAGATAAGATTAGATGTCTTACATTGTTGGTAAGATGAATATATTCTGCCTTGAAGTATTCTATTGTCCTAACTTGTGTACGTAGATAGTTATATTTCACGGAACCCTGTACTTTGAGTACTCTATGGAATTGCTGCTCTGAAAAAGGATGAGATTAAAGAAATTCCACATCCTTTGTATTTTCACAGATGTCACCATCTGATTTTTGTTGATCACATTATTTTCCTAGCTGAATCTTAGTCCTATTTTAACCCTAAAATGCCCAAGCATATTTAATGTATGCTGATAATATATAAATAATCTTGATCTCCATCTGTATAAAGAAATTATATAACTTATATATTTCTATGTATATTTATAACTTTAGCTGAGAATACTTTCAAACAAAACCCAGTTACACTTGGGTTTAGTTACATATACAAGACTGATTAACCTTTCTCTTAGTTAAACAAAAATTAAAACAAATACAAATTTTCTTCTTTTATTTTGGTCAGTTTTATAAGCCTGATGATAATAGAAACTCAACACGAGTTTGGAGGAGACTGGAAGTCAGGGATTCACATATAGACTTGGAAAGAACCTTAGCTCATAAAAATTTTTGAAAGAAATTTAGAAAACTCTAAAATAAACTAAATTTATTTGGTTTTATATAACCTGAAATCAGCAGTTATAATGCCAAGGTTGTGTATATAGATGGTTATATGGGCATAAATGTGTATGTACAATAATAATATTTTTTCAAATAAAAGAATAAATATTTGCACTAAACTGGAAACCACTTAATTACCCATCAGTGTAAGCTTGCCTAATTAAATAAAGGTGTATCAGGAAGTGAGGTACTTGAAAGGCAAAACAATGGGATAGATTTGTATCAGTTGACATGGAACGTCTTTTTCTACCCAAATAAGGTGTCAAACAATATGGATAATTAGCTTCCATTCATGTAAAGTGGGGAAAAAAGACCTATATTTCAAAAAGTGCTATATTTTCTTATTTTAAAATTATTAATCAACGTTCACATATTATTAACCCATGTTTTTGAATGGCTTCTATGAAGGCACTCGTCTATTTATCTTGTTATTATTCTGAATAAGGGGCCCAATTCTATCAGGTATGTTTGTATCTGTTTCTATGTAACTTGTACATATCTACAAACTGCCCAGTTTCTCTGAAAGTATTATCTACAAAGATAATTCTCTACTTCTATTATGTACATCAATAGAATAATTCACAAGAGAAAATGTATGTTCATGTGTGCACAATTACATGCTCAAGTTTAAAGCATCAGCATGTATCAAGAGATTATTTTTTGAAGACCCTTGATGAATATCAACCATATTTAGACAGCTTTAAAACTGTACTTTTTGGGGCTTCCCTGGTGGCGCAGTGGTTGAGAGTCCGCCTGCCGACGCAGGGGACACGGGTTCGTGCCCCAGTCCAGGAAGATCCCACATGCCGCGGAGCGGCTGGGCCTGTGAGCCATGGCCGCTGAGCCTGCGCATCCAGAGCCTGTGCTCCAGAACGGGAGAGGCCACAACAGTGAGAGGCCCGCATACCGCAATCACTGAAATAAGTCTTTAGTGATATTTCCTCCTAATTTAATTTAAATGCATCAGTCTGTTTTGCCGTCAAACCATTGGTTATATTATGGTGTTACACAGCCTTGTGACATTTATGAACTGTCTAAATGACTAAGCACAGAAAATTGAAATAACAGGGACTTTGGGTAATAGACAGATCCGCAGTGAATAATCCTATGTTAATTTTCCTCTTGTGCAATTCTGGAAAAGCCATTTAGGTTTTCCAAATTCATTTTTGATTTGCAAAACAGAGCAAGGTATCTGTTATGGGCTGAATTATCCGCCCCCCCCCCCCGGCCCAAGAATTTCTCTGTTGAAGTCCTAACCCCCAGGACCTCAGAATCTGACTCTACTTGGAGATGGGGTCTTTAAAGGGGTAATTGGGATAAAATGAGATCATGTGGGTGGGTCCTAACTCAATAAGACTAATGTCCTTATAAGAAGAGGAGATTAAGACACAGACACACAGAGGGATGACCACGTGAGGACACAGGGAGAAGACCCACTGACATGGGCAGTAAAGAGGTCTCAGGAGGAACCAGCTCTGACCATACCTTGTCCTTGAACTTCCAGCCTCCTGGTTGACTTTTATACTTCTAGTGTGAAAACAAAATGCTTAGCTTGATTCTACAGAAGTAGAATTATTAGTAGTAATAATAATTTTCTGACACATGGCAAACAACTCATACGTTGATTTCCTTTCTTTTTATTCATTGACCTCTAAGAAGTAGGATTACTAGGTTGAGATTTAACTCGCAGAATAATTATCTTCATAGGACTGATGCGGTAGTCTTTAGAAATGTACAATTCTCATTTTTCTTCTTTCACAAGTCACTGAACCATCCTGAGAAAAATCCCTTCTTCTCTAGACACAACAGCCCACATTTATATGCGTCTCACGTGTAAATTCCATGCGCTGTGTTTAATGTTCATTTTGTGGTGTTTCCCAAGAGAGCAGCCAGAGAGACAAAGACATAAAACACATAAAAATAAGTCAGAGCTCGAAAGAATGTCATTTCCTCTTCTCTACTTCATGAAATATAAATATTTTCAATTATCAGTGTCCATCAGCTTTCTACCACTGACACGTTGGAAGAAAATTTACAGCTGTCTCTTTACTATGGATTTTATTTTCACATCTAATCTTGATTTAAGGGTAATCCTGTGACATTCAAATGTTGAATATGATTTCTATTTATATGAGATGGGATACATACAGGTGGGAGGAAATACTCAGTTATCTCTGAGAGATTTTTATATCTGCATCTAGTCAGTGGCCAGTTTGTCTTCCCCCATTGGAAAGGTTAATATCCACTTTTTCTAGTCCAATATCACTGCTATCTCCTTTTCCTATTTATCTTGTGGATTATCACAAGACCCTCTGTTAGGGCTGAATCCATTTTCCCTCTGATCAGAGAATCTTCAAAGCCAAAGTTTTGCTGGACAGATGAAAATATAGGACAGTGGTAAAGTGTTCCAACTCCTATATGAACAGAAATGGACTTTGAAATCCAGTTGAACAGCATCCCTTGTGCTACTGAACTAAAAATCTTGGGTAAATAGGCATAATAATACTGTTACTGAATAGAAGTTTGTGTGCCCTACGCACAGTGAGGCCAAACAATACCAGAATGGCAGACTTCGGAGCAGGGCCGAGCAAGGAGAATGGGAAGCTTGTGCTCAAAAACCTGAACTCTCTGATGTTTCTCAGGGAGGAGTTTTTAAAGGCAAAATTTGGGGTGAGGGCTGCAGGGTGTGTGACCTTCTTCTGATTGGTTGCTGGTGAGGGTGGTTCTCCAGGAATCTTGAGCTCAGCCTGAAGTTACCATCCTCCCCTCCACCCTCCCGGGTGGGGGCCATGGTTCCAGCAGAAGAACTCAGAGATATCATTATTTATATCCCTTGAGGCAGAACCAGGACCCTGCCCCAAGCCTGCACTATTGTGTCTTGACTGTTCCTCCCTTGTCTCTGCATCCCCTCTCTTCCCTGATTAGCACCTGTTTGAATCTGCCCTTTGGAACTCAGGGAAGGTCTAGGAGGCTGAAGCCTTTATCCTGAAAATAAGAAACTGGGGACACGGAAAGGTTTTTGTGCCCAGGAGCCCCACAGGGTCCTGCTTGGTTTCAGTATTTCCTAATGCAAAGAGTTGTGTTTTTAAATGAAATCCTACTGAGGTGATACACAGAAAACATATCAGGATTTCAGGAAACCCATTAGAATTTAATACTTTTTAGGTATTTGGACTATAAAACCTAATTCATTTTATTATAATTGTCTGAGCTACTCTAAATGTCCTTTCTCTTATATGTGAATTCGTTAAAATTTTCATGGCTCCCAAGGAACAAACCTTCCATTCCACTCATAATCGCATATTATAGACTCTCATCATTCATGTTCTGCAAAAAATGATCAAATCAGCTCCATAGGGTTGCCTCACCTAGATTCACTTCACCTCCACTCTTCCAGCTGAAACGGTCATGATCTTCCAAAACCCAGCTGAGACTGCTCGCTTATCCATGTAACCTTTTTCTACCGTTTCCTTCTTTCAAGTCTCCATCTTGTACAAAATCCTTTATTCCTGTACTGACTTTGCAACACAACTGAAACCGTGCAACTCAGATTGGGACTTGGCCCCGCGGGCCAGGACTTGAACTTGGCCAAAACCCAGGTTGAGACTTGAAGCTGTGGTCTTTTAACTGAGATCAGACAGCTGGTCTCAGAACTTAATGAAGCTCAGGTTCTTGACATCTCATCACAGAAAGAATTCTGTGAGAGAAAAAGTGATAGGTAATAAGTGGATTTATTTAGAGAGAAACACACTCCACAGAAAGAAGTGTGGGCCATCTCGGAAAGCGAGAGTGGCACCAGGGTATGGGGGTTGTCAGTTTGTATAGGAGTGGGTAATTTCATAGGCTAATGGGTGGGAAGAGCATTCTAGCTACTTTGGAGAAAGGGTGGGGATTTCCAGGAATTGGGCCACCGCCCACTTGTTGACATTTTATGGTCGGCCTTGGAACTGTCATGGCACCTGTGGGCATGTCATTTAGCGTGCTGATGTGTTACAGTGAGGGTATACTGAGGCTCAAGGGCTAGTGGAAGTTGACTTGTCCGCCATCTTGGACCTATTTGGTTCAAACCATTTACATGGTGTCCTCGGGCCATGTCATGTTTTAAAGGTTGTGCCCTGCCCCCTTCCCTCCTGTTTCACAGCCATATGTACTTCCTGCTGCTCTACTGTAATGAAGTATAAGATTTCCCAAAGGCTTTATCTTTTGACATCCACAATATGATGGGTTGTGTCACGGAACCAAACTTGGGTCCACTCACCCACGTGCAGCAAAGCCATGTACTGACTCAGGCTTGTAGTGAAGGAAAGTCCAACATGGGGCCAAGCAAGGTGATCGGGCAGCTCAAGCTCAAAAGACCCAAACTCCTCAAAGGCTTTCAGGGAATGGTTTTCAAAGGCAAATTAGGGGTGAGGGGTTTAGGGAGCATGACTTTCTTCTGATTGGTGGGTGGTGAGGTAACAGCGTGATGTTTCACGAACCTTAATCATCAACCTTTTTTTTTCAACCAGTCTGGGTTCCTTGTGCTTGTGGTCAACATGTGGTCACCATCCTCCACTTGGGTTTATGGGGGGAGGTGATGGTGGTGTCTTAGTTTCAGACTAACAACTCAAGTTGGAATCATGCAGTGGTTGGCCTTCAGTGACTGACTTATTTCAGTTAGCATAATGCCCTCCACATTGAGCCGTGTTGTAGCCTATAGCAGAATTTCCTTCTTTTTTAAGGCTGAATAATATTCCATTGTGTATATATACCACTATATAATACAGTTGTAAAATGTTTTACAGAATGCCAGAGAATGTACGTACCTAGGAGCACAAGCTCATTTAAAAAAATATAAACGGCAGGACTACAAAGGGAAATAAACAAATATTCTACCATGATGGAGAATGTTCACACAATTCTCCAAGCATGCAAAACATAAATAAATAAGGATACAGATAATTAAAATATATATATATGTGTTTGATTGTTTTGTAGATCCTTCAAGGAGGAACTGGGACTCTGTCTTCCCGATTAACTGTTGTTCAAGCTATTGTATTTAACTGCTTTTCCTTTCTTTCTGCATTCCCTCACTTTAGTAACTGACTGAATCTCTTTGGAACTCAGGGGAGGCCTAAGGGACTAAAGCCTTTTTCTACAAACAAGAAACAGGGGACTCAGAGGGGCTTCTGTACAAGGGAAGACCCTGCAGGGTCTCTGCACCTGCTCGGTACTGACCCTGCTCGGTTTCAGTACCCCCTTTTCTTTGATATTCCTCAGTCCAGAGTGGGGAGGGATAAGAGAGAGAATAAAATTTAGGGGCTTCCCTGGTGGCGCAGTGGTAGGGAGTCCGCCTGCCGATGCAGGGGACACGTGTTTGTGCCCCGGTCCGGGAAGATCCCACATGCTGCGGAGCGGCTGGGCCCGTGAGCCATGGCCGCTGAGCCTGCGCGTCCGGAGCCTGTGCTCCGCAACGGGAGAGGCCACAACAGTGAGAGGCCCGCATACAGCAAAAAAAAAAAAAAAAAAAAAAATTGCATAGAGAGGTTAATCATAAACTCAGCAGTGGAACTTGGTTTTAGGGGGACTTGTTTTCAGCTGGTGAACAGTTATGTATGCTTACTGAAACAGCTGTTGATGGGTTGATAATTTTTAATTTTTTAATCAATGGTCATTTCTTAATGCTTATGTATATTCTTGGGCTGAGAAAAAGTGATGAGAGGTTATGCTGTTGGGCTAAAGATGGCTAAGGATGGGGGAGATGCCTTACATTCCAGAATTAAAATCAAGTTCATAAAATTAGCAAAAAAAAAATGCTAGCTTTTCAGGTTTTGTTCAGGGTGGCTGAAAAGAAGTAAAAATATTGCAAGAGCATTTTCAGGAGAGTTTTAACAAGGAGCAAAGAACCTTTCTAAATTGCTAAAAGAATACACAGCATTCTCTCTTGAATGGTGTTGTGCTCAATGGGCTGGAGAGTGTAGTTGTTGTGTTTATTTGAAATTAACATACCTTCACAGTGCTATCCTGCTGTCCTGTGTCACGGGAAACTAAAGATCTTGCAAAGTGAGCTGTAGGAGCCCAGAGTTCTTCATTTGATCTCATGTGCATTATTTTTTTGGTCTAGTATTTAAAGAATATCACTAACTAACATCCTCTTCTAAACCATACAGATCATAGCTGTTTAACTTGATTTTTTAATCCCTTTAACTTTGGTGTACGGAATTCATGGAAAATAGTTACAGAAGCATTCTGAATTCATTTATGGAAAGAGAAAGCCTAGTTTAATTTTATTTTGCTGTAAAGGGTTGATCTCTGCATAACCACCGCTAAGACAACACCACCTACCAGCTAATATAATGTTATAATATAATGGCTCTACCAAGCCCTTTCCAAAACTGTACTGTACTTCCTATGTAAAAATATCACTTTGGTAAAGTTTGCAAATCTGAGAAGTAAGGAAATTATGACAAAGTACATTTCATTTATTTTGAATTCATAAGATTTTTGGTTACCTGAACTTTAGCATATTCTGGTGTGTGTCTGGACGCTTGGGAAACATCACACACTATCAGTAAAGAGTGCGTATAATTGGCGGATACCAAAACCACTAATATGCCGCTTAATTTTTGTACACATAAAACACTAAAACTCTAACCTATCAAAATGTATGCTTTGGTAAGATGCATTGAATCCCTTTCTCTCCATTTTTCTTGTAGAGTAAAGCTGGCCAGGATGTGTTTAAATAATGGTATAAATATTGACTTTCAGATTTGAAGAACAAAAATCAGGTTAAATATCTAAGTCACTTGAAGTGGTATGATTGTTATTAATTTATGCTCTAAACAGATGTAGGTATTTCATTGCATTTTGTGGCTATGAATGAAGACACAGAGTACACATTCAAATAATATTTCTTGGACTAAATTTAAATGCTTACCTTTGTAAAATAAGACAAACCAAATGATATGGAGTCGGGGGCAAAGGCGGGGAAAGACACTTGACCCCGTAGTGAATTGAATATTTCAGGCAATGGCATAAATTAAAATTGCATGTCTGTGATTATTATCTCAAGTCTTTGTCAGTCTTCCCTCCCAAACATAAATCTACTTTAATCCATGTGGAAAGGAGACATAGAGATGTCATTTTCTAAAGAAATAGTCACCACAGGCATAGAACAGACATAAAAATAGTCACACAGAACAGACTTGTAATAGCCAAGGGGAAGGGGAGGTGAGGGAGTGATCCACTGGGAGTTTGGGGTTAGCAGATGCAAACTATTATATATAGGTTGGATAAACAACAAGGTCCTACTGTAGAGCACAGGGAACTATATTCAATATCCTGTGATAAACCATCATGGAAAAGAATATGAAAAAGAATATATATATATACACACACACACATACACACAGGCACACACACACATATATGTGAACCACTTTGATGTACAGCAGAAATAATACAACATTGTAAATCAACTATACTTCAACAAAGTAAGTTTTTTAAAAAAGAATAGTGACTGTAAGAAACAATAATACAGCGTCAGTAGTTATATACACTTTCAAAGAGCCCTGCTCCCACAGTCAGTCAAGACTTGCTTCAGTAATAGCTAAGAATTCAGACCATATTCTTGTTTGAAGATATTAAAGAATGGAATGCATCGGCTCTCTTCTCTGTGGCCATATCACATAAACAAATGTAAATTCAACATTGTTTCCACTGAACTCCCGCCAGTCTATAGAATAGTAGATGCTTTATAGAATTGCATGTTACAAAGTTTCTGCAATTTTAGTAGAACCACAAAGATGCATGGAATGTTAAGATGACCAACTGTCTTCCTGCAGCCTTGGGCTAAACAGATAGTAATTAGCAGTCATTTTCCACCCTGTAAAGCCCTCCACAAGGGCTCCCCAACCCCCTATCTCAAGGACAAACAGTCAGTAAAGGTGTTGCCAAGAAAAAGAAGAGAAGCATCAGCTGGGGATGCAGCCATGTTCCTGGAAGGGTTACTGGATCCATGGGAACCCGACAGGATACATGGGCTTACCCCTCACGTACTAGTGCACTCTTCTGCCGTCACTCACTCAACTTCCGTAAAGATACACCTCACACTCGGTCCATTCTCGACTTCTCCAGTTGCGAAGTCTGAATCCCATGTGTGCCCTTGCAAAACTGTGTTTTCACCTAAAGAGAAACAGTGCAGGTTCAAATCCACCTTCAAACAGGAAACTATTCCACAAAGGAATAGTTTTTTATATTTTTTAATATATTTTTATATTTTTTTATTGAAAAATAGTAGATTTACCATGTTACGTTAATTTCTGCTCTACAACAAACAGATTCAGTTATACATATATATTTTTTTATATTCTTTTTCATGATGGTTTATTACAGGATACTGAATATAGTTCCTTGTGCTCTACAGTAGGACCATGTTGTTTATCCATCTTATATATAATAGTTTGCATCTGTTAATCCCAAATTCCCAATCCATCCCTCCCCCACCCCTTCTCCCTCTTGGCAACCACAAGTCTGTCCTCTGTGTCTGGGAGTCAGTTTCTGTTTCATAGTTCATCGATGTCATATTAAATTCCACATATAAGTGATACCATGTGGTATTTGTTTTTCTCTTTCTGACTTCGCTCACTGTGACAATCTCTAGATCCATCCAGGTTGCTGTGAATGTCATTATTTCATTCTTTTTGATGGATGAGTACAATTCCATTGTATATATATCATATCTTCTTTTTTTAATTACTAGTTATTTATTTATTGGCTGTGTTGGATCTTCATTGCTTTGCACGGGCTTTCTCTAGTTGCGGCGAGCGGGGGCTATTCTTCATTGCAGTGCACGGGCTTCTCATGGCAGTGGCTTCTCTTGTTGCAGAGCATGGGCTCTAGGTGCATGGGCTTCAGTAGTTGTGGCACACGGGCTCAGTAGTTGTGGTGCATGTGCTTAGTTGCTCTTCAGCATGTGGGATCTTCCGGGACCTGGGCTCAAACCCGTGTGCCCTGCATTGGCAGGCGGATTCTTAACCACTGCACCACCAGGGAAGTCCTATCATATCTTCTTTATCCATTCATCTCTCGATGGACGCTTAGGTTGCTTCTGTGTCTGCGCTATTGTAACTAATGGTGCTGTAATCATAGGGGTGCATGTGTCTTTTTGAATTACAGTTTTGTCTGGATATATGTCCAGGAGTGGGACTGCTGGATCATATGAAAGCTATATTTTTAGTTTTTAGAGGAACCTCCATACCGTTCTCCATAGTGGCTGCACCAATTTACATTCCCGCCAGTAGTGCAGGAGGGTCCCTTTTCTCCACACCCTCTGCAGCGTTTGTTATTTGTAGGCGTTTTGATGATGGCCACTGTGACCAGTGCAAGGTGATACCTCATTGTAGTTTTGATTCGCGTGTCTCTAATAATTAGTGCTGTTGAGCATCTTTTCATGGCCTATGGGCCACCTGTATGTCTTCTCACAAAGGGATCTTTAATCTCTCAAAACATGGCACGGAGAGCTTACATCCAGTGTTACCCCAATTGTCCCACCAACTGGGGTTGGAAGAAGACCTCCTTGTTTCTCTCTTAGCAATTTTAACAACAGAGTTTGATCTCATGACCTTCATAGTTTGGGGAAACTGTTTTTCTCGGATGATATGTCAGAAATGTGGCTTCAATCCAGTTGGCAGTCATGTAAGACAAGACGTTGCCAAGCGGAGACATAATTTGCTTCTAACACCCAGCAGGAAGAGAAGGAGCAGGGGCATGTTTGCCTCTCAGCAATATAGTCTCCCTGATCATTATGTCAAGCACGAACAGTCATCCCATTGAATAAAATCACTCAGCTTATCTAGGTGATACCTTTGGGTTATACTTATTTATTTACTTTTATTTTCTAGGGGATTTGGGGGGGCCACAAATACCCAAAGAGACCAAATAAAAGTTCTGCAAACTTTTCCACTGCGACCAGCTATTTTTGTGGGACGATGTATTTTTGGTACCATTCTACAAGCTCTCCCCAATGACGTTTTTATTAATATATATCAATACATTTCTCTCTAATTAAATACCTAAAAATGGGAGTTTAGCACCATAAAATTTGCACTCACCACCGAAAACCCTGCCCCTCTCTACATGGCTTCCGTAATAATCAGGTTGTAGATAATAGTTTGCTCTTGTGTTTTTTTCAATACCAGATGTTCTGCCATTTATTCAAACCTGAATATGCCATCAATTGTAATGTTTGCAAACCACAAAACAGCTTGCTGATAGTAAAACAGTATACTAGTATGTGGTTTTTCTATAGTGATACATAATGTCTCAGGTGTAAATATACTTTTCAGAGTCATGGTCACACTAAAGGCACCTGACAGTTTGTTATTACTGCTCTCATGAATAGAAACTGTGACAGAAAATAAATTTTTAAAATTTCTTTTCTTTACGTATTTCTATTAATTTTTACTTCTATATTAGTCAGCGAGGACTGCCGTAACAAAGTACCATAGACTGGATGGCTGAAATCACAGAAATTCTCTCTGTCCTGGAGAGAGAAAGCCTGCGGCTGAAAGTCTGAGATCAAGGTCTCGGCAGGTTGGTTCTTCCTGAGGCCTCTCTCCTGGGCGTGTAGATGGCCATCTCCTCCCTGTGTCCTCACAGGGTCGTCCCTCTGTGTCCTAATCTCTTCTTATAAGGACACCAGTCCAGTTGGATTAGGACCCACCCCTATGACCTCATTTTACCTTAATTACCTCTTTAAAGACCCCATCTCCAACTACAGCCCCTTCTGAGTGTCAGGACTGCAACATGTAATTTTCAGTTGGGACACAATTCACTGTATAACACCCTCCAGGAGAAAGATTGGATGCTTCACTCAGCCCCCACTCATCGCCCATCAGTACATTTCGTGTTCCTACCTGAAGCCCCTGAACCCACCTGAGCCAATCAAAGCACCTCCGCAGGATTTATACCATTCAGGTTGAAGAGAGAGGCAATTATTCTGGTAATCCAACTTTACTCCAGGCATAAACCAGCTCTTCCATTGGAAGGAAGAGGTGATTCAGCTAATCAGGTGGGTACTTAAGGACTGTAGTATGAAATAGAGTTTCTCAACATCTAATGCAGTGGTCCCCAACCTTTTTGGCACCACGGACCAGTTTTGTAGAAGACACTTTTTCCACGGACTGGTGAGGCGGGATGGTTTCAGGATGATTCAAGCACATGACATTTATTGTTCACTTTATTTCTATTATCGTTACATTGTAATAGACAATGAAATAAGTATACACCTCACAGTAATGCAGAATCACTGGGAGCCCTGAGCTTGTTTTCACTTGCCACTCACTGATAGGGTTTTGAGATGAGTCTGCAAGCCATTGATTTATTATGGTCTCTGTGCAGTCAAACCTCTCTGCTAATGAGAATCTGTATTTGCAGCCGCTCCCCAGCGCTAGCATCACCGCCTCAGCTCCACCTCAGATCACCAGGCATTAGATTCTCACAAGGAGCGCACAATCTAGATCCCTCGCGTGTGCAGTTCACAGTAGGGTTTGCGCTCCTAGGGGAGCGGCTGCAAATACACATGAAGCTTCGTTTGCTCACCTGCCGTTCACCTCCTGTTGTGTGGCCCAGTTCCTAACAGGCCACACAGACTGGCACTGGTCCAAGGGCCAGGGAACGGGGACCCCTGATCTAATGCACACAGACATGCCCTGCGGAGCCTGTTACAATGCAAATTCTGATTTGACAGCCCTATGCTGATTCTGCATTGCCAGCAAGCTCCCAGGTGAGGATGACTGAGGTGGTCCAAGGTCTCCACCTTGCCCAGCACAAGAATATAGCTGTTTATATGGAACGTTGGGCTCTCTGGAGGTCTGAAAATACTTTGAGGAGGTTCTACTGACAAACCCATCTCCCCCAATTTTTATTTCATTTTATTCTTTTAATTAATTTTTATTGGAGTATAGTTGTTTTACAATGTTGTGTTAGTTTCTACTGTACAGCAAAGTGAATCAGCTATACATATAAATATATTACCTCTTTTTTGGATTTCCTTCCCATTTAGGTCACCACAGAGCACTGAGTAGAGTTTACTGTGCTATAACCTACTGTGCTATACAGTAGGTTCTCATTAGTTATCTATTTTATACATAGTATCAATAGTGTATATATGTCAATCCCAATCTCCCAATTCATCCCACCTACCCCCTTTTCCCCCCTTGGTATCCATACATTTGTTCTCTACATCTGTGTCCCTATTTCTGCTTTGCAAATAAGATAATCTACACCATTTTTCTAGATTCCACATATATGCATCAATATACGGTATTTCTTTTTCTCTTTCTGACTTACTTCACTCTGTATGACAGTCTCTAGGTCCATCCACGTCTCTACAAATGACCCAGTTTCGTTCCTTTTTATGGCTGAGTAGCGTTCTATTGTATATATGTACCACATCTTCTTTATCCATTCATCTATCAGTGGACATTTAGGTTGCGTCCATGACTGGGCTGTTGTGAATAGTGCTGCTATGAACATAGGAGTGCATGTACCTTTTCACATTATGGTTTTCTCCAGATACATGCCCAGGAGTGGGATTTCAGGATCATATAGTAGCTCTATTTTTAGTTTTTTAAGGAACCTCCATGCTGTTCTCCATGGTGACTACACCAATTTACATTCCCACCAACAGTGTTGGTGGGTTCCCTTTTCCTCACACTCCCTCCAGCATTTATTATTTGTAAGAAAATTATCATTTCTTAAAAACACATAATAACTAGTTGACATAGGCTTCACCCCATCTTAACTTTAAAACCTTAAATATCTTAAATGATTTGAAATAAGTAGGATTTTTAATTCTACGTTACCTAAAGTGACCATATAACGAGAGTTTACTTTATTTGGGGAAATAAATGTCAATAATATCAAATTCAGCATCGAAGGCAACCCAGTGACAAACAGATTTGTGTGAACCACGAGAAAAAAGAAGGTTGCTTTAATTTGATGGAACTGTGTGACATACAGGATTCATTTTACTGGAGAACTCAATTTAAAATTGCATGAAAGAAGGTTTTCTGCTTACATGTCAAAGGCCATTACTAATGAAGGGTAGCAACTGGGTAATGATTGAAATTTACAAGGCATCACTTTCAGCGTTTTTTTCCCCCCTTTGGATTTTCATTAACTGGATGATAAGCTGTAATTTTTGGTTTCATTTCATACTAAAAGTATATGCTGTCTATATAATTAGCAATATTTTATTTTTCCATCAACTTCATGAAGAGAAAATCATCTCATGGTGTCCTATTTTCATGTTGTGGTAATGGATCCTTTTGTCAGTGGTAGAATATAGATAAATACCAGCATCAAAAATGGAAGGAAAAGAGGACCTATTTACTAGAGGATATTATTTCCCTGCATTACTGTGAAAATTAGGTAAAGATGAACAGGAAAGTGACAGAGTTAAAAATTAGTCTTCCGGGCTTCCCTGGTGGCGCAGTGGTTGAGAGTCCGCCTGCCGATGCAGGGGACACGGGTTCGTGCCCCGGTCCGGGAAGATCCCACATGCCGCGGAGCGGCTGGTCCCGTGAGCCATGGCCGCTGAGCCTGCGCGTCCGGAGCCTGTGCTCCGCAACGGGAGAGGCCACAGCAGTGAGAGGCCCGCGTACCGCAAAAAAAAAAAATTAGTCTTCCAATCTGTTTTTGTAGCACAGGCCATCTGTAGAATTTTCTACTAAGGGCAAGAAGATTTTATCATTTACACCCACATACCCCCAAATTATACAGCATCATCTTATTTTTTTTTTCCAACTTTTGCCTGGATGTGGTATTCTTTGACTGAGATATGACTGTTCTAGACCAAGAACATACACACATTTAAGAAGATCTCTGTGTCAATATGTTTTCCATTATTATATTCAGTTGTCTGCTGAAGATTAATAACTTGTCAGGTCACCTATATTAGTCAAATAGTATGTTTTAAATCTGATATATTAGTAAATATAAATTGTTAAAGCAAAATCAATTCTACAAAAGGTCAGATTCAGGCAAACAATATTCCTCCCTGTACATTGCTAGAAATATCAAATGTGAATTGAATCTATACCTTTCTGAACGCATTTGATATAAAAATGTTTAGATTAATTATAATAGTCGTGGAAGCAAGAGAAAAATTAATGTGTTTTCATTTTGCACTTTTACATGATTTCATGCAAGCCAGTATTGTGATTTATTTTAAGGACCTGGGTTGCTCACTTATCATTCTTTTCAAAGTGAAGACCATGCCTATTCAGATTTCTACTGGCTACATCCGGAATTTCAAAAATTCATATAAGTAGAATTTCAAGTGATACCATTTCCAACCACTTATGTGGGAAGATGCCTTTTGTATGGTTTAATGATCACTTTGCAATTCAGGGAAACTTCTTCCATTTTTAGGTTTACTTTCCACTTTATCTGTTGCAAGTTCTGCAATATGAGACCCTGAGAGACAAAATTACGCTACCATATAACTTTTGCAGGAACTTTGCCCCCAGTGACCCATCCTGGCTTTTCTGGCTAGACACAAATCGTCCAGCCAAACTTAGATAAACCACAGCTCCACTCACGCAGCCTCTATTTCCTTAAGGGGGCCCCAAACAGCCATAGCTTCTCCTACCTTCTTAGAATTGGATCAGTGAAGAATAATGAGAAGAAATTCCTCCATCAGCCCTATACTATGCTCAAGCGCCTCACTCATCAGAAAAGTCACCACACTGCTCTTCTGTTGAAATATTTTCATCAAGGCTTGCACTAATGACTTTTCCTGGATTTCTCCTTCCACAGTTACAATAAAATTTGTCCTTCCCATGTGCAAACATCTAGACGTCTCCAAAAAGTCAACCTTTCCAGGTGTCTTAACCCAAAGAGTAGTGTTCCATGGCTGGTATCTTGAAACCCAAGTTGTATGGGAAATGATGCAGCTCTCTCATGTTACATGAGTGTATTTAGATATTCACTAAAATTAAATGCACTTTACACAAATGATTTAATAAACAGTTAGAAACAGTCCCCTTTGCTCCAGGAAGAAGCTAGAAGCCAGCATCTCTGGATAATTCTCTCATATCCGTGAGTACACTGTCATGAAAAATCAATATTTTTCTAGCAACCTCCAGGTCTATCCCCACGTATCATTTTCCAGAATGGTCTCTTGATACACACGTGATCTGTTTGCTGTGAGTGTCTCCTCTGAGTGAGATCTGTATTTGCCAGCATGGTCCAGGGTGTTTCTGAGCTCCTTATAGATTGGAAGCAATGCACATTTGCAGGTGTAAAGAGTGAGGAAAAGTGGCAACTTACTAACAGGTACCTACTTTGGATAAGAAAACTGTAGGGTCTTCAGGAAAAGAAACAACCACTTCATCAGCTTCAGAGATGGGGTGTCATTTGCTGGCTCAGAGGAGTTTGGGGGTGTCCAGAGTCCTCTGATCCCACCTGAAGGTCCACATTCCAGTGCTAAATCCTGGTATTTTCTAATGTATGGGAAAATGTTCGTAAAAGATGTGTGATGCTGGGAAGTCAATCCAGATTCCATTTCAGTAAGCTTCAGCCTCGAGTCTTCTTCGTTTTGTCCTAAATCAGCCTGTGTCTTCAATAGAAGAGCGATTCTTTGGAAGTAGGTGCCCCCTTCCTCTCACCATGCCCTGAGATAAGACTTAAACTTTGACCTCAGTTGTCACTCATTAGCTCTGTCATGCAGTCCAATCTGTCTGTCCATCTTGCTGTCTTTCCCACCAAAGATTCCACCAAAGCAGTCATGTGGTCTTGAGTTCAATGTGTATTTCATATTATGGGTTTCCAGTGTCCCATGCTGTTTTGGTAGAGATATGCCTACTGCCTTGAAACGCACCTGGGGTGATAAACCATCCCATACTCACCTTTCTCTGACGGGCTCCTACCTTCGACCTCTATGGGTACTAATGCTTGCATTGGTCAGCATTCAGCGGCAGAGGAAAGAATGCATGTTGTCCAAAAGTGACTTCACAAGAGCATTTAATGGCTTAAATAATCATCAGGAGAGCTGAAGAAATGGATCATTGATCTCCCAGGGTTGATCCCCACATTACTTGATAGATGGGGGTTATCAATGAAGCTGATATTCTTTCTGTTGTCAAGAATCTGCCTGCTACACTTTACACGATGCTGGGTTCAAATCATACCACATCTGCTACGATCTGAATCAGTTCAATTGAAGCCTCACACCTGCCTCTCTTATCACCTGTGTCAGCTCTGCTTTCATAACTCATGCAAGTGCATTGAATTGAAAGAACTGCATGGAAGATTGTCCAGAAAAATGCAGATGTCACTTTCTGGTCTTTCCGTCAGGAAGCGAAACTGGAAGAAGATAATAAGTGTTTTGAGAGGCAGCCCACACTTTCAGCCACAGGTGGTGGTTCTTTTTACTTTTTTTTTTTATATTTTATTTTTGGCTGCGTTGGGTCTTCGTTGCTGTGCGCAGGCTTTCTCTACTTGCGGCGAGCCGGGGCTACTCTTCGTTGTGGTGCGCGGACTTCTCTTTGCGGTGGCTTCTTTTGTTGCAGAGCACGGGCTCTAGGCGCGCAGGCTTCAGTAGTTGTGGCAGTCGGGCTCAGTAGTTGTGGCTCGCGGGCTCTAGAGCGCAGGCTCAGAGCCTGGCGCACGGGGCTTTGTTGCTATGCGGCATGTGGGCTCTTCCCGGACCAGGGCTTGAACCTGCGTCCTCTGCATTGGCAGGCGGACTCTTAACCACTGCACCACCAGGGAAGCCCCTTTTTGTTTGTTAACGTGTGTATTTATCTCTGCAGAATCCAGGTGCTTGTAAAAGGCGACAGTGATCTAGACTGGAATTCAGCTGGGGGTGCCTTCAATTGCTACTGCCATTCCAATGCATTCTCCTTATCTCTCTTCAGAAACAAATTAACCAAATGCAGGCACCTGGCCCACAGAATACAGCTATTGTGTTGCCAAATGTATTTGTTTCCTCTCTTCCTTTTGTTTATTGTCTCTCTCAATAAGCAACGAGGTCTTCGAGACACTGACTCTCAGGTAACAGAGCCAACTTACATCTTTATCATCTTGACAGCTTCCTGTGCCTCAGGGTAGATCTCTACAATTTTGATTTTCTCACTGTCCCACGATTTCATAACCCTCGTCTACGTCATTGATGCAAAGGGAAACTGAAACTTAAGATGTAGCAGTATTCCAGATTTATGTAAGACCAATGCTTGCCATGGGTGATACCATCTATGTATTAGTTGCTAGAGCTGACATAAGAAAGGGCCATGGACCGGGAGCCTTAGCAACAGACATTTTTTCCTCCCAGTCGTGGAGACTGGAATCTGAGGTGAAGGTGTCCGCAGAGCTGATTCCTCCTGAGGCCTTTCTCCTTGGCGTGGAGATGGCCGTCTCCTCCCTGTGTCCTCAGATGGTGATCCCTGTGCGTGTGTCTGTGTCATCACCTCTTCTTATAAGGACACCAGTCCTATTGGATTAGGACCCACCCTAAAGACCTCATTAACCTTAATGACATGTTTAAAGGTCCTATCTCCAAACACAATCACATTTTAAGATACTGGGTGTTAGGGCTTCAACATATGAATTTGGGGGGTGGGGGGAGACAGTTTAGTTCATAACTGCCCCTGAAACAACAGGGATCTGAATCCTCTCTATCGCCTTATCCATGACCATAGAGCGTATTCTTCATTGTGCCTAGATATGAGAATGAACTGAAATAAATACCTATGCTCTACCTGCTGGCTGTCTTTGAGTGGTGAGTGGAGAAGTGAGGGTTTCCCAGCTGGTTCACCTGCTAACAACATTTTCCTGAAAATTTTGTCACCCAGTACATTGATTGTTGCGTGAAGTGTATGTAACAGGTCTTGGTGCTGATAGAATTCGTGGAAAGCCCCGCCTAGCTAATTATAGTGAAATCCCAAGATTTCCTACAGGGAATGCCATGCCGTCTTGCAAACTCTTGCCATTTTGGATCAAGCTGCTTGCTTTTTACAGAACTCGTAGAAAATGTGTCCCTTACCCTTGGAGTCCAGTGATCTTGCATCTTGAATGATATCTATCAGTAAGTAGATATTCTTTAATTCAGAAAGAGAAAGACAAATACATGATATAGCTTATATGTGGAATCTAAAACAGTCATACAGATGAACTTATTTACAAAACAGAAACAGACTCACAGACATGGAAAACACGGTTACCAAAGTGGAGAGGCGGGAGGGATAAATTAGGAGTTTGGGGTTAACAGATACACACTACGATGTGTAAAACAGGTAAACAACAAGGGCCTACTGTATAGCACAGGGAACTCTACTCAATACCCTATAATAACTTATAATGGAAAAGAATCTGAAAAAGAATATATATAACTGAATCACTGCTGTACACTTGAAACTAACACAACATTGTAAATCAACTGCACTCCAATAAAATTTTTTTAAAAATAAACTAGATATTCAGCAACCCAATGAAGGAATGAGCCCAGAACATTCCATCATCAAGGAGAAGTGGCTGTGTGGAGTTCAGAGCAAGCAGGTGCTACAGGCTCACGTGTTTTGCAGGAGCAAATCATTCATATACCAAGGTGTGCTCTCCTGCATGGCCTCAACACACATCATGGCCTCAACACACATCATGGCCTCAACACACATCATGGTCTCAACACACATCATGGTCTCAACACACATCATGGCCTCATGGAAGGAAACCTATGGTCAGGTGACAAAGTAAAGCCATGCTTGTTTGTGATTGACATTGGACAGTATAAGACATGCTGAAACCATCTGGGTACGTGTTACCGCTATGGTCTCTTGAACCTGTTAGGACTCCAAAGTGATGCTTGAGGGAGGAGATGATGCTTCACACTTTGTAGGAACAGAATGGCCGTTGAGAAGCACAGGGAAGTGTGGTTTCTTGAGCCCAACGACACCCAACTTCAAGCAGAGAGAGAAAAACAGATCACATACAGAGGAATAACAAGTAGACTAATAGCGAGGTTTCCACTGGTCACACGAAGGAGCCACAAAATCCAAGGGATGCGAGAGATTGCCTGTCAGTAGAGAAATCCGTAACCCCTGAAGTATGTATTTCAAAGTGTGGACTGCATAAGCACATGTTTACACTGACAGACCTCAGCAGGGAAATACGTGCACTCAGAAAAGACACCAGGCGGAGGAACATGGAACCCAGCATGGGTAGAATATATTTGCAAACTGAATAAACGTCGTATCTGTGATATTCATGTCTTCCATGAAACCATGTGGAACTTTATCTCCTAAGATATGTATAATTAGAATACACTGGTTTTCATTCCCTTCATTTTTGCCTTTATTCATTCACTCATCCGTCATCCTTGAAGATAGACCAATGCTGCCCTTCCTGTTCTCAAAATGACCTTCTAACAATTGAGAATCTGGATACAAAGCTTGGGTACCCACATGTCCCATGTCCATGGGAAAACTCTGGTTTATACTGGCTATTTCAGTAAAGAGGTAAGAGATATTCTTTCTCTCTCACACGTGTTCTGGTATGTACAATAAATTGTAAGTTCATTCTGCAGAAATACTGAAAGATTAACTGTTTCCATCCAAACACTTGTAGTTGAAATTGAATACCTTTGCTTTATCTGGGACCCACTCAGAAATCTCTTAGCCTTTCTGGTTTAGTCACCCATGCAGGATCTAACCCCTTCTTCTTTATGTTGGAGGTGAAACAAAACAGAATGTGCACACACACACAAACACACACACACACATTTGTTTCTGTCACCTCCCCAGTGCTGAATAAATAAATAGTTGGGTTATAAAGAAGAGACCCAGTGAAGTAAGTCAGAAAGAGGAAAACAAATAGCCTATGCTAACATATATATGGAATCTAAAAAAGAAAATCGTTCTGATGAACCTAGTGGCAGGACAGGAATAAAGACGCAGGCATAGAGAATGGACTTGAGCACATGGGGAGGGGGAAGGGTAAGCTGGGACGAAGTGAGGGAGTGGCATGGACATATATACACTACCAAATGTAAAACAGATAGCTAGTGGGAAGCAGCCGCATAGCACAGGAAGATCAGCTCAGTGCTTTGTGACCACCTAGAGGGGTGGGATAGGGAGGGTGGGAGGGAGGGAGATGCAAGAGGGAGGAGATATGGGGATATATGTATACATATAGCTGATTCACTTTGTTATACAGCAGAAACTAACACAACATTGCAAAGCAATTGTACTCCAATAAAGATGTAAAATAAATAATAAAGAAGAGACCCTTCATTATTTGATTGCACTGATCTAAGCTATTTTGAACAAAAGCTAGCTGTTATCCCCCCAAACAAATGGTTCTTAGTCATATTCGCCGTATAGCAAAGTTTCAACCAAGTGCCGGACATTTGTCAGTATGAGCAATTCATCATTCTGTCTCCTTTCCAAACCAAGACAATACTCCTCAAGTATTAAAGAAAGTGTTTTTTATTTTTACCTTTTTATGGTTATTGTTGCAGAGAAATTGAGTAGAACATATAGGCAATGTGTGAAATGGTTTGTCTGAATGAAGGTTTAATAAAACATGCTGCAATTCACAACAGCAAGAGTTTGGAAAGCTTTTGTGGGTAATTCTTTGACAATTCAATCCCAAGTCCCGCTCCCCTTACTTCATTAGCTTTTCAAAGTCAGACATGAATCACAGTGCTGGGAGCAATGATACCAATTAGTGAAGTTGGGTGACATGTTTTATTATTCTTCTTAGGAAAGCAAAGGAACCGTGGAAGTAGAAATTGGCAAGGGAAGCATTCATCACCGCTCTGCCTGTGTTATTCATTTGAGTATGCCCATAATTCATGGCTGTTTTGTCAATGCGGTTCTCTCCTTAGAGGGTTTACGTAATAGCCAAGCTTTGACCTAAATTATGAACTGACCAGCAAAAACGTTAACCCTCCAAAAATCTTAAGATGGTATTAATTGTAAGGACTTTAAATTCCTGGGCTTTGAATGGTAACCTTGTAGCTCCCAGACAAACTTGTTAGCTTGAAGACCCTTTATGCTGACTGGGATTCATTTATAATGTGTCAAGGCTACATGAGTCTCTATAGAGATACAGAACTGGTTGGTCCCTAAGATGTCCTGACAGTTGTCTCAGATTAAATGTTCTTAGGAGGGCCAGCTGGTATTTTTGTGTGTGTTTAATTAATAAGGTCGGAAAAGTATTGATTTGTTTTTCCTATCTAATATATCCTTCTTACTAAATATCACTACAATTTTTTTTTTCCCTAAAGCAGCTCTGTGCTAGAAGGAAATTGAAGCCTTAGAAAGAAAGGAATGTCCATTTTCATTTTGGGGCGAGTTCTCTGAAGTAGTTCTAAGTTGGTCATTAGACATTTGAGTGTTTGGTTAGAGAAATGAAGGAAGGAAAGCGATTATGAAGAAGGACGGACCGAGTGGAAGACTAGAGTAAATTCAGGCTTTAATTTTAATTTTAATAAAGATATAGGTGTAGTGTTCAGGAGCAATGTCTACACACAGTATGAGGCAGGGTAATTTAGGTGGAATATGGAAGCCTACATTTTTCCATTAAAAGGGAACATGTGACTGTCTCGGGGCTTTGAGAGTAGGCAGAAGTGGAGGCATCAGGGAAGGAGACAGATATGTAGGGGAGGTAGGGACGGTGTCCATCTGGCCAGTGTACAGGCAAGACTGCACAGGAACACGCGCGAAATAACAACCCCACCATCATGCTGGGAATGGAAGTTGAGGCAGAAGAATGGACCATGGACAAGAAAGGCAGGAACCCAATCCCAAGTCCAAAACAGCACCAGTACGATTGGGATGATTTCACAGTGAGAAGGACCACTTTTTAACTCCATTTCTTGGTGTTGGTTTGCAACATGTATCTTTTCCTCCAAAGCCAAATACGTATCTGGTAAATGCTAATAGATGATAGATAGATAGATAGGTAGATAAATAGAGAATGGATAGCTATATGATAGATTAGATAATATATGAATAGATAATAGATAAATAGGTTGTATAGATAAATAATAGATATGACAGATAGACATATATAAAATTTATTTCTCCAATAAAGGAATTATTTATCTTTTTATAACTCGTGCAATAAGGAAGGCAACAATTATAGTACAGGTGAAGAAATGGATTTGTGGCTAAAAACAGTTAAGCTAAATTTTAACCTATGTAACATTCAAGTGACTGCCCCTCTGTGAGTGAGTCCTAATGCAGTAAAGACCCATGATCTCTGCATCATGGGATCCAGAAAATCCAGGATCCGATGGCCAGCTGTAGAGAAAGAAGCCTTTTATTTTAAAATATGTACTGAGTTTTCAAAAATATTTTTTAAATTGAAGTATAGTTAATTTACAATGTTGTGTTAGTTTCAAGTGTACAGCAAAGTGATTCAGTTATACATGTACATGTACCTATTCTTTTTCATATTCTTTTCCATTTAGCTTATTAAAGATATTGAGTAGCGTTCCTTTGTTGTATTTTATATGTAGTAGTGTGTATGTGTTAATCCCATACTCCTAATTTATCTCTCCCCACCCCCCAAAAGTATTGATTTTTTAAATTCATCAATAAAATATAAATAACTGCTAAAATTAAGCTTTTAATGAATCCACAAAACTGTTGTCTTTTTTTAAAAAGGAGGATATTGGCCAAAAACCTGACTACTTCCTGAGTTGTCTAATTCCGCTTTTGTATTGTAGCATGATATGTAAGAAAGCAACAGGAACATTTGTAAGGGAACTCTTTATAGAGGTTCTGTTGAGTCGCAGGCATGGCTCAGTTGCTAGGGGAACAAAAGAAAACATCGTGGTGTGATGTTCCCGTCAACTCTGATAAGCCAGTGAGCAACCTCACCGAAAGAAGAAGAAGAAAAACAAGCAGTAAATAGGCATCCTTTATGGAAGTATTTCAGTTTCCTAATCTGCTTGGAACCATTGTGTCCTATGCATGCTTTTTATTTTTTAATATAATATAATTTAATAAGTATTTATTTATTTATTTTGCCATGCCTCACGGCATGTGAGATCTTAGTTCTCCAACCAGGGATCGAACCTGTGCCCCCTGCATTGGAAGCAGGGAGTCTCACCCACTGGACTGCCAGGGAAGTCCTGGAAGCACTCTGTCCTCGATGGTAGTTAAATCATGTCTGTAGGGATCCTCAGTAGGAAATGCTTCAGATATAATAATCTCATAAACCTTCAGGTCAATTATTTTTATTAATTTAAATCAAGTGAAAAGCTTATAAGTGGTATTTTAAATTTAAATTAGCTTCATTTGCTTATAAATAGAAGAGAATTAACTCTAAGTAATTATATACAATATGAGTGTGTTGTTATCACAGAAGTTAAAAGGAAGCAGCTGGGAACATTTAAAACATATTAGAAATACATGTAAATAAAATTGTCCTCTAGATTAGTTTGTTCTTTACATGTACCCGTGATTGACTTTCAAACAAGATGTCAAAATTTCTCTAATTAGATACATAATTTCATTTACAATGATTTTAAACTTTTGTTTGTTTGTTTCCCAGAGAAGTTCCAAACATAGATTCAGCACTTTTTAAAATTCATTTTTAAATTTTAGCCCAAACTGCCACTCAAGAGACTATAACTCACGATCTTACCTGGAGGAAATATCCCTGTTTTTCAAATTAGATTGAATTTTCAACTCTGCATAGAACTATTTTAATCTTATAATTATATTTGGGTAATATTTTCCTGATTGAATGTATTTAAATGGGAATGAACCTGCAGGTATTTATGCCTGCACGTATAGCATAGTATATATGTAGAGTACCTACACAGGATGAAGAATGTTACTTTCTCATATTTTAGTGAAGATTTTTTTCTTTATATAGACAATATGCTTTTTGGGTTTTTTTAATCTATTTTTTATTGAAGTATAGTTGAATTACAATGTTGTGTTAATTACTGCTGTATGGCAAAGTGACTCAGTTATATATATATATACACATTCTTTTTCGTATTCTTTTCCATGATGGTTTGTATATAGTTCCCTGTGCTCTACAGTAGGACCTTGTTGTTTATCCATCCTATATATGCCAGTTTGCCTCTTCTAATCCCAGACTCCCAATCCAACCCTCTCCCACCCACCTCCCCTTGGCAACCACCGGTCTGTCCTCTGTGTCCCTCAAATTTGTTTCTGTTTCATAGATAGGTTCATTTGTGTCATATTTTAGATTCCACGTATAAGTGATAGCATATGGTATTTGTCTGTGTCTTTCTGACTTCATTTAGTGTGATCATCTCTAGTTGCAACACAGTATGTTTTTATCAATATCTTTTTTTCAGTCTATACAAGAAAACTTAAAGAATTAAGGAATGAAGTTGAAATATTAGAAATAATTGAGAGGTTTGTGTTTGTTTAAAACATACCTGTTTAGCACTTTGGAGTTTCTTTAGTACTTTTTTGAACCATTTTATTGACATGTGATTGACCTACAACTGTATGTATTCAATATATATCACTTGATGACTTGGTAGATAAGTATATACCTGCGAAACTACCCCCACAATCTACGCCACGAATATTTCCATCACTTACATAAGTTTCCTCTCAGCATTATTATTATTACTATTACTATTTTTATTATTATTTTATGATAAGAACAATTAACATAGGATCTATTGCCTTAGCAATTTACTGAAATAAGCCAGACAAAGAAGGACACACAGTGCATGATACCAGTTTTATGAGGAATCTAGAATACTCAAACTCATAGAAGCTGAGAGTAGAATGGTGGTTTCCAGGGGCTGGGGGAAGGGAGTTGCGGACAGGGAGATATCAGTCAAGGGGGTACAAACTTTGAGTTATGCAAGATGTCTAAGTTCCAAAGATCTACTGTACCTCATAGAGCCTACAGTTAACAGTGTTGTATTGTGTACTTTTTTAGAGCATTTTTCCTTGAATTAGTGAAAGATCTGCTGTGAGGTTTCAGTGATAAAACATAAGGTTGAGCAAGTTAGAGTAGTTTTATAGGATGACAGTAATCTAAAGTGTTGCACACAGTGTGAACATGAATTCAGGAAACTCAGAGGGGAAAATATATGTATATGTCTTTTACTGTTGAGTGGGACTAAAATAAGAACTCCAACTATGATCTGTTATGTCATAAAATATTCTACTTAAAGTCGATTCTCATCTTTTCACATAGATTTTTGGTATTTCGTACTTCTTAAGAGAAACAAAATTCTTGCTGCTGAAATAGCTTATTTCGAGTTGCTTTCCTTTTCAGTAAGCACTTAAAAATCATTTTATCCTTAAGAAACACATTCACAAAAATTTATTAGTTTAATAATTATGTTTTAAGATCTAAGTATGTGTTATGTTGTTTTGATCGGGATGCTCCCATTATTGAATAATTAGGGATTTAATTTTGAAGGAATTTTGCGTACTAACTGTATTCATGTGAAACCAATCAAAGAGGGGTCATTATTCACTGTAATGAAACAATGCAGAAGAACATTTTTTAATGAGGCACCTTTCTGCCACAGGAAATAATATACAGATAAACACTGTAATCTGTATATAATGTTTTTATTAAGAATTCATATGGTAGCTTTCATTGGTTGTGTCCTCACTTGGTGTCATATTTAAAAAAAAATTTTATTTTATATTGGAGTCTAGTTGATTTACAAAGTTGTGCTAATTTCAAGTGTACAGCAAAGTGATTCAGTTATCCATATACATGTATGTATCTATTCTTTTTTCAAATTCTTTTCCCATTTAGGTTATCACAGAATACTGACTAGATTTCCCCATGCTCTACAGTAGGTCCTTATTAGTTATCTATTTTATATATAGTAGTGTGTATATGTTAATCACAAACTCCTAATTTATCCTTTCCACCCCAGCCTTTCCCCCTGGTAACCATAAGTTCATTCTCTAAGCCTGTGAGTGTTTCTGTTATGTAAGTAAGTTCATTTGTGTTATTTTTTAAAGATTCCACATATAAGCAATATCATATGATATTTGTCTTTCTATGTCTGACTTACTTCACTTAGTATGATCATCTCCAGGTCCATCTGTGTTGCCCCCAATGGCATTATTTCACTCTTTTTTATTGTTGAGTAGTATTCCATTGTATATGTGTGTCACATCTTCTTTATCCATTCATCTGTCAATGGACAGTTAGGTTGCTTCCATGTCCTGGCTATTGTAAATAGTGCTGCAATGAACACTGGGGTGTATGTATCTCTTCGAAGTATAGTTTTCTCCAGATATGTGCCCACTAGTGGGATTGCTGGATCATATGGTATTTCTATTTTTAGTATGTTAAGGAACTTCCATAGTGTTCTCCATAGTGGCTGTATCAATTTACATTCCCACCAACAGTGCAGGAGGGTTCCCTTTTCTCCACACCCTCTCCACATATTTCACTGAAGTCTTGTGTATGTTAATTCATTTAAACACCACAACTTCAGGAGGTGAGTGTCACAGTTATTCCCGTATCATCACTAAGAAATCAAGAGCAAGACGACTTTGCGTCCATCCTTGAACTCACCCAACCTCCCAGCAGCAGAGTGGAGTAGAAAATTACATTTAGGAAGGAGTGTTCTCAAGTCACCCAGTCATGCTCTGGCTCTTTCTAACCCTCACCACCCCCTGAGTAATCCAACCTGTATTTCACACATTTTTCTTTAACTTAAAAGTATCAGCTAAGTGTTCACTATGAAGAAGAATATAAGGGGGGATGACGACCAAGCTCTACACAGCGGTTACCTAATTTTTTCAAGTGGTACTTACTTGTAAAACATTATCGTAGTAATTATCTTTTTTCAGTGATGTGTCATTCGAATAAAGCTGGGATGCAGCACTGTGTGAGGAAGATTAGCGACAGGTCAGTGCTGAGAAAATTGAAGTTAGGAAGAAAAGATCACGCTGTGCCCTTTCCAAAGTCGTGCTGGAACACTAAATCCCCTAAGTCACGTGTATCGCATCTGCACCTTGCGATGTGTTTTGTGTTACTGTTTCCCGGCAAACCGGAGCCCTTGCTCAATGGCATCATACATTATCATGCAGAAAAGTGACGGGCCTGGGAATACACTCTTCCCTATAATCCCACCCCATGGGTAACGTTTGATTATTTAATATATTTAACATATTAATTGTGTTGAATATCAATGATAATATTTAATTATTGAGTTATAAATGCCAGTGCTTAATATTTTAATAAATAAAACCATTCAATATATAATAATGAATGCTATGCATAAATGCAATACCATTTAATTTCTATAAGGTAAAAAAATGATTTTTTTCTTTCTTTTTCTATTGAACTATAGATGAATCGCATTATTATAATAGTTGCTGGTGTGTAGCATAGTGATTCAGTATTTTTACAGATTTTACTCCATTAAAAGTTCTTACAAGATAATGGCTACAATTCCCTGTGCTGTACAATATATCCTTGTTGTTTATCTACTTTATATATGGTAGTGTGTATCTGTTCATCCCATAGTCCTACTTTATCCCACCCTCCCCCCTTCCCTTTTGGTTACCATTAGTTTGTTTTCTATGTCTGTGAGTCTGTTTCTGTTTTGTAAATAAGTCCATTTGTATCATATTTTAGATTCCACATATAAGTGATATCATGTTGTATTCCTCTGTCTGACTTACTTCACTTAATACGATAATCTCTAGGTCCATCCACATTGCTAGAAATAACAGAATTTCTTTTTTTTTTTTTTATGTTTGAGTGATATTCCATTGTATATATATACCATGTCTTCTTTACCAATCCTCTGTTGATGGACACTTGGGTGGTTACCATATCTTGGCTATTGTAAGTAGTGCTGCTATGAACATTGGGATTCATGTATCTTTTTGAATTAGTGTTTTCATTTTTTCTAGATATATACCTATGAGTGGAATTGCTGGAATTTCATTAAAAAACAAACATTAGAGTAAAATAAATTTTTAAAATAAATTTATTTTATTTATTTATTTTTGGCTGCATTGAGTCTTTGTTGCTTCACGCGGGCCTTCTCTAGTTGCAGTGAATGGTGTGCGGACTCCTCATTGCAGTGGCTTCTCGTTGTTGCGGAGCACGGGCTCTAGGTGCCTGGGCTTCAGTAGTTGCGGTGCGTGGGCTCAGTTGTTGTGGTGCACAGGCTTAGTTGCTCCGTGGCACGTGAGATCTTCCTGGACCAGGGCTCGAACCCGTGTTCCCTGCATTGGCAGGCGGATTCTTAACCACTGTGCCACCAGGGAAGTCCCAAGAGTAAAATAATCTTAATGTGTTGTCCTGATCATAGTCTAATTGATTTTTTCCTTCTCTTGGTGTGAAATCAGGAGAGATACCCTTGAAGTAGGCAATATTAAACACATTTTAAGAATAAAAATGTTGAACAGATAATACAGCCAAAGTTCTGCATGTGAAATTTGGATTCAAATCATAAGTTCAGGAATATTTATTATTGGAGTTATTTGGAATTTGTAATTGAGTCAGAAGGGATAAGTACAATCATTAATAGTATAATTATTACAATATTAGTAAGTACAAACTTTTTAGATCTTTTTATACATTTTAGTATATTTTAACATTCAATAGAGTTTATAAATTTGGCATTTAAATTAATAAGTACACCAGTGTTCATTTTCAGAGTTGTTTAGACATAGAAATTTGAAAGAAATTTTGAATAGAAATTATAACATTATTATTTTGAATATGGCCATACAAACACACCCATATCTATTAATAGCATTATATATATTTTCTAATGTAAATGTGTCTATTAACCATAAGTATGTCAGTGTTATGGTTACTGAGACTAGTAAATGCCCCAGTGCTTATCTGGAGATATTTTGGAATCTGAATTTGAACAAATAAATACACAGGAGTTATTTGAGCTAAATGCACCAGAGCTTGTCATACGAGTGGTATTCTACTTGAATTGATATTGGAAAGAAGGACATTTGTGTTTGTTGGAAATTAATCAAAGAAGAGCATGGGTATTATCTGGAAGTGTAAATGTGCCTTTTAATTTCAATCAGTAAGTAAATCATTGTAATCTGGCATTCCAGCTATTAAGTGTACCAGTACTTGTATACTTATTACATTTTGAGATATTTAGTTTTAAAATTTTGAACCAATACAAATAATTAGATAGAATTTCAAATAATAAGTTTACCAGTATTTGCTATCAAAGTGATTTGGGTTTTGGAAGGTGAATTATAATTTGAGTTAATATGTAAGTCAGTGTTATTTAGGATTAGAATTGAAAGGTAAAATATTGCCATTTGAAAATTTGAGGGAGTTTATCAGTGTTATTTGGGATTCAAGTTAATAAGTGCAGTAGAACTTTTTACCAGAGATATTTGTATAGCGGAACTTGATTTGACGTATAAGCTAATGGGCCAACCGGTGTTGTTTGGGATTGGAATTAATACATGTACTGATCTTCGTTATGGTCTTATCTGAATTTTTGAATTTTAATTAGGAATTCGGTGAATGGATGTCCTAGTGTTATTTAGAAATGGGAATTTACATTTGGTTCGGACTGAATTTAAATCACCAAGTATACCAGTGTTATTTAGAATTTGCGCCAGTAAATGCCAAGTATGTGCTATCAGATTTATTTGGATCATGGAATCTGAATTTAAATTTGAGCTAATAATTCACCAGTGTTATTTGCCTTTAGAAATAATGAGTGGACTGGTACATGTTAATGGTACGACTTGGATTTGAAAATTTCAACTGAAAATTTCAGTTGGAAGTTTCAGACTATTATCTGAAATTTAAGATGGACATGATAATCGAATCAACAAATATGCCAGTGTTATTTGTAAATAATGTGAAAAAGTATACCTTAGGTTATAGGTCTTTGGGATATCAGTTGCAAGTTCAAGGAAATTTGCGCCAGTGTTAATTAGAATTTGAAAGAATAGGTGCAACAGCGAGTGCTTGTTGTCAAATTTTTTTAGATTTTAAAATTGTGTGTGGAATTGGAACCAAGAAGTAAAGCAAAGTTATTTGGAATTTGAGCTAATAAGTGCATTGGTGTTTTTTATTTTAATTACTTTTAATTTTTGGTTTGCGGAATTTGATTTAGAAGTTGAAATAAAGCATAGTCGTTTTTAATTTTAGCTAATTAATGCAGTAGCACATTTATCAAAATTAATAAGTAAACCACTGTCGTTTTGAATTTGATCTAACAAGTAAACTAATGGTATCTGAAATTTGAATATTTATACACTAATGTTATTTGGAATTTGAAGAGATAGGTGGAATAATGCTTCTTATTGGAGAAATTCGTATATTGGAATTTTACTTGAAATGTGAACTGATAATTACAGCAGTGTTACTTGCTATTGGACCTCAAAAGTGTGTCTCTTCTTGTCATGGGTATCATTTGAATTTGGGAATTTAAATTGGAATTTGATTTGATAAGACAAATGATATTATGAGGAATTTTATACTACTAATAAGCATATTAGTTATTATTGTCTGAGATTTCTGAAATTTGGAATTCTAAATGAAAATTAAACCAAAAGTTAAAATTTATAGTATTAGGTACACCAGTGTTAATCAAAATATTAGCTAAAAGTCCACCAGTACTTGTTATCTATTTATTTGGGAATTTTAATTGGAATTTGGACTGATACCGGGGTTATTTGGAATTAGAACAAATCAGTTTACCAATAATTGTTATCACTGTGACCTGGGTTTGGGATAGTGAATTGGAATTTGAATTTATAAGACCTCTCATGTTATTTACCATTTGAGCCAATAAGTATGCCTTTGCTTGGCATTAGAGATATTTGGGTACTCCAACTGGAAGATGAATTAATAAGCACACCAGTGTTAATTGAAATTTGAACCTGATCAGTGCACCTATGCTTGTGGCCAGATTTATTTACCCTTTGGAATTGAAACGGCATTTCTGTTTAAAGTGAACCTCAGGTTGTTATGGAAATGGCATTTCTGTTAAAAGTGAACCTCAGGTTATTATGGAAGTTACCTGCATATGGACATAGGGTTGAATAAATACATCAGTGTTATTTGAAATTTGAAGAGATAAGCGCATTGAAGCTTGTTATCAGTTTTATTTGCATTTTAGAATTGGAATTGAGATATGAATTAATAAGTAAATCGGTCTCATTTGGAATTTGAACTTAGAAGTAAACTTTTGTAATTTGGAATTTAAATACGTAAGCACGTGTTATTTGAAATTTGGATGAATTACAAGACCACCATCTTACTAGTTATTTGAAATAATATGTGTACCAGTGATTGTTATAGGAGACATTGAAATACTAGAAATAGAGATGAAAGGAAACATAGTCATTTATCAGTGTTATTTTGAATTTGAGCTAATAAGTACAATGGTATGTGTTATGAGATATTAGACTCTAGAGTTTAATTGAAATAAGAAGTAATAATTATACCACTATTATTTAAAATTGGAACTAATAATAGTTGCAGTGCTTGATACCAGTACAATTTATATTTCAGAACTTGAATTGGAACTTGAATTAATAAGACCTGAAATACTATTTTCAATTTATGCTAACAAATGCATTAGTGTTTGTTATGGATAAATTAAGATAGAAATAGAAATTAGGGTCAGAATATAAGTTAATAAGTATACTAGTGCTATTTGGAATTGAAAATAATAACTGTACCCATATTGATTCTCCGTGTTATTTGGATTTTGAAATTTGAATTGGAAATTGAAATAAACACACTAGTATTATTTGGAATATTTAATTAGCATTATTATTTGATCCAGTAAGTACACTGGTGTTATTTAGAATTGGGGTGAGTAAGTGTATCACTGCTTGATTACTGGGTTACTCAGATTTTGAAATTCGAATTGAAATTTGAAATAAGTATTCCATTTTTACTTGGAATTGGAACTAGTAAGTCCACAAAAGCTGGTTTTCAGATATATCTGTCATTCGGACTTTGATTTGGAATCGTAATTACTAGTATATAGTGTTATTGGGAATTTGAATGAAAAGTATGCGTTTACATGTTACGTGAGATTTCTCATTTTGTGCAATAATTCCCTAGTGTACTGGCTGCTGACAAATATTTTTTCCTACTGAAATTAATCATATTTCTTTATTACATCAACTCTCTCAGACCATCCGTTCAACTGTTTCTATCAAGTGGCTTCTGTAGGACTGATAGGTTTCTAAACATCGATATCATATTATAAATCAATCTCAAGTCTTGCCAAAAAAATAGAATTTTATTAAGATGTCAAAAATGATACTAGATAATTATTTGAATCCTGTGCAAAATCATCAAAAAATGAGACGCCTGGCAGTTCTCATTACCAGTTAATGATAGGAACTAGAAATGTGATCTAATGTTGGAAATTCACATCGAAAGAATGAATGTCAAAGGGTTAAGAGAGATGCTGGGAAGACCATTGGAAAATCATTTTCATTTTGTGTTCCCACCAAACAGACTCTCCTGTTGCTTTGCAAATTCGAGCGAAAACGGCAGCGTGTTTCACCATTCTAAATGACATTTACACCAGGGGAACTGCCAACAATGCCGTCTCTCAGGTAAGCATATGTACACACAGTTAACGTGACTTAAATGATGTCAGTTATGAGGATAAACACATTTGTTTTCATCCATCCTTTTATTTTTTTTGGTTTAAATTTTTATTGGAGTGTAGTTGATGTAAATTGTTATTGGAGTGTCGTTGATCTACTAATTTTTATTGGAGTGTCGTTGATCTACAATGTTGTGCTAGATTCTGCTGTACAGCAAAATGTATCAGTTATACATATATCCACTCTTTTTTAGATTCTTTTCCCATATAGGTCATTACAGAGTATTGAGTAGAGTTCCCTGTGCTATACAGTAGGTTCTTATTAGTTATATAGATAGATAGATAGATATAGATATATATGTGAATCTTAATCTCCTAATTTATCACCCCACCCCCGTAACCATAAGTTTGTTTTTTATTTTTGCAGGGAAATTCTCCATTTTTAAAAACGTTTTACTTGTAGTTAGTAGGCTAATATTCTCAAAGGGTGCAGATTGAGTGGTCTTTGATTGTTACCAATTATACTAAGATAATGAGGAGCAACTTGTACTAAATTCCTTCAGTATTTTCCAGGTAACATTAACTGTAAAAGGATAATTAGTAGAGAATAGAAAGGGAGTAGCTTACCTAATAATGATCACCCACCAGTGAATATCCAATTCTGTATATTACATGAGAAATGTGAAAAAAAAGGACATCTGAAGAATATCTCATTCTGCCTATTTCACAGGATATATATGGATGTGAAGACCAATGAAACATTTCATGAACATTAAATTGCCACGGGCATATATAAATATAATAAATGCACACTGTGAATGCCATCTAGCCGAAACAATATTCAAGATATTGTTCTGGACAGAATAATCCAGAGTTGTTTCTGGAGGATATTGGTGTACGAAACTAATAATACATGTCCTCAAATTTCTAGTGAACAGCTCAGTCCAGGATGAAGTATCACTGACAAAACAAAACATTGTTCACAGTATAAATAGACTGTTCACATTTATCTGGACCAAATTTCTTTTCGTTAAAAATTTTTTTTAATTAATTAATTTATTTTTGGCTGTGTTGGGTCTTTTGCTGAGCACAGGCTTTCTCTAGTTGTGGCGAGCAGGGGCTGCTCTTTGTTGCGGTGCGCGGGCTTCTCATTGCAGTGGCTTCTCTTGTTGCTAAGCACAGGCTCTAGGTGTGCCAGCCTCAGTAGTTGTGGCACATGGGCTCAGTAGTTGTGGCTCACGGGCTGTAGAGCTCAGGCTCAGTAGTTGCGGCGCACAGGCTTAGTTGCTCTGCGGCATGTGGGATCTTCCCGAACCACGGATCGAACTCGTGTCCCCTGCATTGGCAGGCGGATTCTTAACCACTGCACCACCAGGGAAGTCCCTGGACTAAATTTCAAAAGCTGGAAATGCATTCAGATAAGTATCTGGACAGTTTCTTGTATCACCAAGCCCCAAATTTATTTCCCTTTATGACATATTTCTGGATTTCTCAAATCTATGTACAGCACAATTCCTTTAAAAATAGATTTTGAAAGGACAGGAGTAGTTTTGTTTAAACATTCTCTCCCTCTGAAAAGAAGTCATTTCTGAATAGATTCAGTTATTTAATATGTTTTCAGAAAACCGATGAGACACAATGGGTCACGCCATAAAAAGCAAGTCACGCATTTGACCACCATGTTAATGACTGTTGCCACCTAAAATATTATCAACCTTGAACTTTTTTCTCAGACTAAGAATCCATATTGCTTCAGAGAAGGAAAATATAATGAACAAGATGAAACACATTGTATAATTTTCTGTAGCAAACATCTTGATGTTAGAATACAAAAATATTAAATGAGACCAATAATGAGTAAATGAGAAAAATGAGAAAAATATTAAATGAGACCAATAATGAGTAAATGAGAAAAATGAGAAAAATATTAAATGAGACCAAAAGGATCTGTAGCCACATTTATTTTTATCTTTATTTTAAAAGTTTTAACTTAATTATCCTATTTTTTAAATTGAAGTATAGTTGATTTACAGTGTTTCAGGTGTAGAGAAAAGTGATTCAGTTTATATATACATATATATGTATGTATGTATGTGTGTATATATATATATTCTTTTACAGATTCTTTTCCATTATAGATTAGTACAAGATATTGAATATAGTTCCCTGTGTTATTCAATAGGACCTTATTGTTTATCTGTTTTGTTTCTAGTAGTGTGGGATCTCTTACTCCCAAATTCCTAATTTAGCTCTCTCCCCATTTCCCCTTTGGTAACCATAAGTTCATTTTCTGTGTCTCTGAGTCTGTTTCTGTTTTGTAAATAAGTTCATTTGAGTCGTATTTTAGATCCCACATATAACTGATATCATATGATGTTTGTCTTTCTCTTTCTGACTTATTTCACTTAGTGTGATCATCTCTAGGTCTATCCGTGTTGCTGCAAATGGCATTATTTCATTCCTTTTTATGGCTGAATAGTATTCCATTGTATATATGCACCACATCTTCTTTATCCATTCATCTGTCCATGGATGTTTAATCTTCTGTAACAAACATCATGATGGTAGAACATAAAAAAATATTAAATGAGACCTAAAGGGCCTATAGCCACATTTAAATATAGATTACTTTCTATTTCCTCATTGGGCTCTATTCCTGTGGTTTATATGATCATAATTGATTATTTACTTAGTAAACATTTGTTGGGTGTTCTAATAGGTGCCAGGTACTCAGCTAAACAAGAGGAAACCAAGATAGATAAGACATGCTACTTGCCATGAGTGAGGTTATAATCTACTAGGACAAAAAAGCACGGCAACCTGTAATCCCCATGGAACCGTTCCTCTACTTTGGTATGTGTATGAAAACATTGTGTAGAATCTCTGAGGATGGGCTAAATATATCTGAGATTGGCACCTGGAATCAAGAAGAGACAAGATTATGACAGTACAAAGTCACTTTTCCCTTGCAGGTGGCTGCAATTATTTGTGAAATTACATTGAGTCACTGTCAGTGCAACTCAGCCATCAGAGATGGGTCCATACTCTTCCTTTTCTGAAGGGGTGGAATAACATCCCTATGTAGATTTTTTAAGCAACCTCCATACTGTTCTCCATAGTGGCTGTACCAATTTACATTCCCACCAACAGTGCAAGACGGTTCCCTTTTCTCCACACCCTCTCCAGCATTTATTATTTGTAGATTTTTTGACGATGGCCATTCTGATACCTCATTGTAAGTTTCGATTTGCATTTCTCTAATTATTAGTGATGTTGAGCATCTTTTCATGTGCCTCTTGGCCATCTGTATGTCTTCTTTGGAGAAATGTCTATTTAGGTCTTCTACCCATTTTTTGATTGGGTTGTTTGTTTTTTTGATATTGAACTTACCATGTGACCCAGCAACCCCACTACACATTCTCCAGGATAGATCATATCTTGGATCACAGATCAAGCCTTGGTAAATTTAAGAAAATTGAAATTGTGTCAAGTATCTTTTCCGACTACAGCACTATGAGACTAGATAGCAATTACAGGAAAAAATCTGTAAAAAATACCCCCAAAATGGAGGCTAAACAATACACTACTAAATAACCAAGAGATCACTGAAGAAATCAAAGAGAAAATCAAAATATACCTAGAGAGAAATGACAATGAAAATACAAAACCCCACAACCTATGGGATGCAGCAAAAACAGTTCTAAGAGGGAAGTTTATAGCAATACAATCCTACCTCAAGACACAAGAAAAATCTGAAATAAACAACCTAACCTTACACCTAAAGCAATTAGAGAAAGAAAAAGAACAACAACAAAAAAACCCAAAGTCAGAAGGAAAGAAATCATAAAGATCAGAGCAGAAATAAATGAAATAGAGACGAAGAAAGTAGTAGAAAAGATCAATGAAACTAAAAGCTCGTTCTTTGAAAAGATAAACAAAATTGATAAACCATTAGCCAGACTCATCAAGAAAAAAAAGGGAAAAGACTAAAATCAACAGAATTAGAAATGAAAAAGAAGTAACAATTGACTCTGCCAAAATACAAAAGACCGTGAGAGATTACTACAAGCAACTACATGCCAATAGAATGAACAAAGTGGAAGAAATGGACAAATTCTTAGAAAAGCACAACGTTCCACGACTGAATGAGGAAGCAATAGAAAATGTAAAGAGACCAAATCACAAGCACTGAAATTGAAACTGTGATTAAAAATCTTCCAACAAACAAAAGCCCAGGACCAGATGGCTTCACAGGCGAATTCTATCAAACATTTAGAGAAGAGCTAACACCTATCCTTCTCAAACTCTTCCAAAATATAGCAGAGGGAGGAATACTCCCAAACTCATTCTACGAGGCCACCATTACCCTGATACCAAAACCAGACAAGGATGTCACAAAGAAAGAAAACTACAGGCCAATATCACTGATGAAGATAGATGCAAAAATCCTCAACAAAATACTAGCAAACAGAATCCAACAGCACATTAAAAGGATCATACACCATGATCAAGTGGGGTTTATTCCAGGAATGCAAGGATTCTTCAGTATACACAAATCAATCAACGTGATACACCATATTAACAAATTGAAGGAGAAAAACCATATGATCATCTCAATAGATGCAAAGAAAGCTTTGGACAAAATTCAACACCATTTATGTTAAAAACCCTCCAGAAAGTAGGCATAGAGGGAACTTTCCTCAACATAATAAAGGCCATATATGATAAACCCACAGCCAACATCGTCCTCAATGGTGAAAAGCTGAAAGCATTTCCACTAAGATCAGGAAGAAGACAAGGTTGCCCACTCTCACCACTCTTATTCAACATAGTTTTGTAAGTTTTACTCACAGCAATCAGAGAAGAAAAAGAAATAAAAGGAATCCAAATCGGAAAAGAAGAAGTAAAACTGTCACTGTTTGCAGTTTGCAAACTGAAGAGAGGGGAGCTCCACACAGGTCCTGGTTCTCTGCTGAGAGACCTGGGCTCCTTCCAGATGGTGGGAAGGCTCGGGCCCTGGTGACAGGAGCACAGGAGATGCGGATGCGTCCTGCTCGCCGGAGAGCAGTCCTAGTTCTGGGGCTCAGCACCCTCCCCAAAGCCCACACTCTGCACTTGCGCTCAGGCTTGCCAGGTCAAGTGCTGGACCTTGAACCCAGAAGAGTTGTTGGACCAGAAAAGGGTCACAAGCCGGGACCCCCAAAGCCCTAACCTGGTTCCACCAAAGCACATCTGATCACCTGGAAAAGGCCCCTGACTGGGACATAGTCAGTATCTCTCAGCTGTGTGAACCGAGTCGTTTTGTTTTGTGTTTGTTTTAATTCTCCAGGTGATTCTAAGGCTGAGTTTGGACTCTGTTGATTTCAAGTTTTCATAACTTCCACCATAGGCCATGCAGCTGCACACCTGGAGGGGGTGACGGGCCCCCTTTTCCAGGGAGTTCCACCAACTCGGATTTCTCCATCAGTCTTTTAATGTAAAATGGCTCATTTGATAAAGGATATGGTGGTTATTTCAGCCAAATGTGTCCTTCTCAAGAAGTTTGGGGTTTTGTTGTTGTTGATTTTTCTTTTTGTTTTTCTGTAACACAAAGTAATTGAGTGAGCACCTAGCGAAAGATATTAGGGCTCCTCATGTTTCATTTCATTTGTCCCTCTGGGCACCAGACAGGATTGTATCAATATTTACCCATGAAAACTTTTTTAATTAACAGGCTTTATTTTTTAGAGTAGTTTTAGATTCACAGCAACATTGAGAGGAAGGTGCAGAGATTTCCCACGCACACCCTGCTCCCACATGTGGACAGCCTCCCCCATGATGCACATCGCCACCAGATGGCGCATCTGTCACAATCGATGAACCTACACTGGCACAACATCATCACCCAAAGCCACAGTTTACATTAGGGTTCACTCTTGGTGTTGTACATTCCATGGGTTTGGACAAGTGTATAGTGACAGGTATCCATCATTATGACGTCATACAGAGTAGTTTCACTGTCCTGTAAATCCTCTGTGCTCTGCCTGCACATCCCTCCCTCCCCCAGTTCTTGGCATCCTTTTACTGTCTCCATAGTTTTGTGTTTTCCAGGATGTCATAGAGTTGGGATCACACAGGAGGCAGCCTTTTTAGGTTGGCTTCTTTCACTTACTAATACGCAGTTAAGGTTCCTCCGTATCTTTTCCTGGCTTGATACCGTGTCTCTTTTTAGAGCTGAATAATTTTCCATTGTTTGGATAGACCACCATTCATTTATCCATCACCTCCTGAAAGAGGTCTTGGTTGCTTCCAGAGTTTGGCCATTATGACTAAAGCTGCTATCAACAGCCGTGTGCAGGTGTTTGGTGAGGACATTACGTTTTCAACTCTTCTCGCATACGTACGAAGCAGTGCAACTGATTGGCTTTATGGTAAGAATAGGTGTAGTTTGGTAAGAAACTGGTTAACTGTCTTCCAAAGTGACTGCACCATTTTGGATCCCCAGCAGCAATAAGCGAGGGTTCCTATGGCTTCATCCTCAACCCGAGTTTGGTGCTGATTTCCATACTTTTCACAGCAGACAAAGATCTCAGGTGGGTGAAATGTAAGAAGAATGTGAAACATTCAAAGTGTGATTAAGCTGACTCTTCTTTGTGGTCAGAAACCAACGTGGGAAAAGCCAGCGCGGTGGAATACCTCCTTTAGAGAGCCGCTTCTCAGCCTGCCCTGCAAGCCCATTTCAGAATCCAAGTCGTTAAATCAAAGACCAACGGCTCTCCATCCTGTCTGACCCACAGAATCTTAGAGCCTCTGTGTTACAGCAGAGCATCCTTTATGGAAATTCTGAAAAGGACCCCAAACAATGGAGGTGGGTGACAGGGGATTGAATCTACAAATTCATGCTGTGAACTTAATTTCTTCAGAGAAAGCTTATATTAAAATGACTTCTCAGGGTATATAGTTAACTTAATCGCCTTTTCCTCATCTCCACTGGCCCCTAGAGTAGTCATCTTGGAGTCAATGAAATGGTTCAAATGTTTGCTTTTCTTTTATTGGTCATTTCTGTTTAGAATAAGGGTGATAGAAGGAGCACAGTCACCGAGCACAGACATTTACATAATTGCCGCTTGCTAAGGTGAGCATTATAAAGCAAACCCAATATCCCTGAAAACTAAATTGCAAAATGTTGCTACATAGAAAGAAGTCATTTGCTATTCCCTTGAATACAGTCATTGCCAACTTGATAACTATACATTTCATCTCTTTTCGGGGCAAAGGGCCATGTGTTTGATTTAGCAGTGACCATTAGAACACTAGAGTTATTATCTTTGCACTTATAATGTGGACATTACTTAATTTGTTTACACGTTCTTCGAAATGTTGAATGAATGTCTAATGTGGTCTGTTTCAAATGAGAGTTGCAGTCTTCAAACAGCTCTATTAATATTCTAACGATTAAAGAAAATAGAATTTTTGAAAGATCATGTTTTTCATCTCCTGTCCCATGCGGATGTCCTTTAAGAATGTGAGGCTACGTCTATCCAATTATAATAAAATAAATTTGAAGTAATTTTATTAAATGATGTAATTTATGAAATGGACATTCTGATCTCCACTTGTTTAAATTACTGTTGCCCTTTAGCTATTCATATGTTTCGATTTTTTCCTTTTAATCACTGCTTGATCTAAATTTGTATATATTGTACATTCAGAGTTAAATTGTAATTATTTTGTCTTTCCCCCTCGGTTTACCCCCCTTGAAGCTCTGGGAGAAAATGTGTTTGAATTTGTTAGTTCTCACCATTATTGTATTATTGGTCAATGCTAATTAAATGACATGGAAGTCAGATAATTTTTCTGTAAGGTATTATTTCTTTGTTGGCTAACCTGGAGGTAGATTTTATGGAAAGGATATGTTTCTTTAAAAAGAATATGAGTGCAGTTTCAATCCTAGTAAGTTTGTACGTGTGCATGTGTTTTACATATTTACCTATAAAACAGAGACAACTTAATATCCTAACATAAAGGAATAATATACAGCTATCTGCCTATACTACTATAATTTTATCTGTGTAAGAATAGAATGTCTGAGTCATAGGATATGCTTATTTTCAACTTTGTTGATGCTGCTAAAAGAGTTGTAGGTGACTCTTCCAATTGCAATATAAAGCATCAGCATGGGAGAGATTCCATTTATTCCGTATCATTATCGCCAGTGCTTGAGATGGTCAGTCTGTTTTTTTTTTTGCGGTACGCGGGCCTCTCACTGCTGTGGCCTCTCCCGTTGCGGAGCACAGGCTCCGAACGCGCAGGCCCAGCGGCCGTGGCTCACGGGCCCAGCTGCTCCACGGCATGTGGGGTCTTCCCGGACCGGGGCACGAACCCGTGTCCCCTGCATCAGCAGGCGGACTCCCAACCACTGCACCACCAGGGAAGCCCGAGATGGTCAGTCTTTTTAATTTCAGTTACTCTGGGAGATGAAGGCTGTATATGGTTTTCGTGTATATTACACAGATGACTAAGAATGGCATTTTAATATCTTACTAAGTGAAGTGCCTATTTTATTTTTTATTAAGTAGTCTGTCTTTTTATAATTTATACAAAACAATGTTTTACAAATGCTGGATATGAGCACTTTGTTGGGAATATCTAATATTAAATATTGTTGCAAATATCTCTTTTTAGTAGCTGGTACTTTCATGATTTAATGGTGTGGATTGAAAACCAAACATTTTTTTCCTTTTTTTTTTTGGAAAATTGAAATATACGTGATTTACAATGTTGTGTTAGTTTGTGGTATACAGCAAAGTGATTCAGTTTTATATATATATATATATATATATATGTATATATTTGTATATATATATATACTCATTGTATATATATTTTTCAGATTCTTTCCGATTATGGTTTATTACAGGATATTGAATATAGTTCCATGTGCTATACAGTAAGTCCTTGTTGTTTACCTATTTTATACATAACAGTTTGTATCTGCGTATTCCAAACTGCTAATTTATCCCTCCTCCATTCCCCTTGGGTAACAATAAGTTTGTTTTCTGTGTCTGTGAGTCTGGTTCTGTTTTGTAAATCAGTTCATTTGTATAAATTTTTTGATTCCACTTATAAGTGGTATCATATGATATTTGTCTTTCTCTGTCTCTTACTTCACTTAGTATGATCATCTCCAGGTCCATCCGTGTGGCTGCAAATGGCATTATGTTTGTTCTTTTTTAAGTCTGAGTAATATTCCATTGTATATATGTACCACATCTTCCTTATCCATTCATCGGTCGATGGACATTTAGGTTCCTTCCATGTCTTTTCTGTTGTACATAGTGCTGCTTGGAACACAGGGATATGTGTATCTTTTCGAATTAGAGGAAAATCAAATATTTTAAATGTTGAAAGTAGTGGTTCAGTTTATCACTCCTTTCCTTTTCTGTAAAGTTGTGTGTTAAAAAATAATAATAAAACAAAATAAAACAAAAAACATGAGATCTACCCTCGTCACAAAATTTTAAGTTCAGTATTCTTAACTACAAGCACCATGTTATACAGCAGATGTCTATAACTTATTTTTCATCTCGCCTGATGAACTTACTCATTTGAATAGCAAAAAGCTTTCTTGAGTGTGTTCCTTAAAAAAAAAAAAAACTTTAATCCTTTTTGAAGAAAATATCATCCTTGTTCAAGAATATATCATCCAAGTTATCATTGTTAAGCTTTCCTGTGTACATCTAAAATTCAGATCACTACCGTGTTTAAAATTGATAACCCACAAGGACCTACTGTAGAGCACAGGGAACTCTGCTTAATCTTCTATAATAACCTAAATGGGAAAAGAATTTGAAAAAGAATAGGTACTTGTCTATGTACAACTGAATCACTTTGCTGTACGCCTGAAACTGATACTGTAAATCAACTATACTCCAATATAAAATAAAAATAAAAAAGGACATTACAACTGAACATAAAAGTTATAAAATGTTAAAAGAAATTCAGATCAATTCCTTTTTTGGTGTGAGATGAAGTGATTGGTTTTTGTTTGTTTGTTTCTGTGGAGGTACCCAAATCTCCTCTACTATTTATGCCATCACATGCTTTCCTTAGGATCTGTGGTCCAAACTCCATCATGCGTTACTTATCTATAGATATTTTTCATTTTCTTCTTCCTATCTTTGAGTCAAAAATTCACAGTCTTATGGATAAATTAATGTAAGTCATTATTTTCTTTTAAAGGTGTCATTTGTTTCTGTGATATCTTTTAGGTGTTCTTTGTCTTTTTTTTAAACCTGTTTTTTATTGTGTGTTTTTTAATGTATATTGAACCTTCCTGGGGTTCATATGGCTTCCTGGACTTGGACATAAGTTCCACTTAATTCCAGGAAACAGTGTGGAAAAGTTCTTAGAGATTATCTTTTCAAATATTGATTCTCCCCTCTTGTTTTTCTTCCATTCTGGACCTCCAGTTGCATGTGTGTGGCATCACTTTTCTCTGTCTTGTATGTCATTCTTTTTCCCTCAAGTTTCCTTTCTTTTGTCTTTCTGTCTTCTGCTGTAACTGATGTCCTGTCAACTTTATTCATTAGTTTTGTTTTCAGTTCTAGAATTTCTAACCCATATTTTATGTCTTCCTTTGCTCTGTTGATATTACCAACCATCTGAGTTTTTGAACATACTAATCACAGATTATTTTTGATAGGTACTGTCATATTTACTTTTTTGACCAAGGTGTTAGGCTTTTTATTTTAAATTTTTCAATTATAAACCAGTTTTAGCTTTACAGAAATACAAAAAAGAAAAGTTACAAAATATAGAGGTTCCATCTCTCATCCCACTTCCCTTAATTTTTTATGTAACTTTAGTACAATTATCAAGCACAAGAAATTAACCTTGTACAACACTATTAACTAAATTGCAAAATGTATTTGTATTTTACCAATTTTTCCACTCATGTCCTTTTTCTATTCCAGACTCCTAAACAAGATCCCAAAATGCATTTAATTTTTCCTTCTTTTCAGTCTCCTACAGTCTGTAATAATCTTCAGTCTTTCCTTGTTTTTTATGACCTTAACCATTTTGAGTAATATCGATCAGTTATTTTGTCAAATCGCCCTCAATTTTGGTTTGTCTGATGTTTTCTTATGATTGTACAGACTGCAGGTATGCATTTTGGACAAAAATACTCCAGAAATGATGCTATATCTTCAGCCTGTCCTATCACGGGATTCATCATGTTGATACGTATTATTACTGGTGATACTGACCTTAGTGAAAGTGGTAATCACAGGTATTTAAAACTCCTATTCTGATATGTATAATACCTGGATTGGTTGCAGTTTTTTGTTCTTTTTGTTTTTTGTCTCTCCACATTTATCTTGGTTTTCAGCCATTTGTTAGTGTTCCCTGTATCTCTGGTACATTGTTTTAATGTTGGCATTGTTTAAAATAATTGTCAGAAACAGAATTCGCCTTGGGATGGTGTGATCTTCCTTCAAAGAGGGTTTATTTTTGCTTGATCTAATTGCATCGTATGGACAGATTTAAGGCTAGTTTTCATTCCTTACCAAGACCCACTTTTTAATCTATTTTTGGTTCATCTCTAGTCTTATGATACAGCTCATCAGGGTCCCAGAATGAAGCTTGGGATTTTCTTTTTGTTTTTCTTTTTTTTTTTTACCAGATCCCTGCTCCAAGGCAGGCTCTCCTGTCCAGTTTTTGTCCTCCAGCTACACAGTAAATGTCACTGGCTATCCTCTGGTCCTCAGACTCAGACAGTGCTTATTTCAATGCCATTGATGAGTCATTAATACCTTGAGGGTTGAATTTGTGTCAGAGGATGAGTTAACCTCTACTGGTCACTCAAATCCTGACCGTCTTGGTACCTCTCAGCTACTTTCAAATAGACGTCTTTGAAAATTTGTCTTCTTGTGGTTGATCAATAGAGAAAATTCTCACACCTCAAGACTTAATGCAAAATAACAATGCTAATAACAAATAAGAATTCAAACATCCCCATGCTCATGGGACAGGTTGGCTATACTCACTCTGCATGTAGTGGTGAGGTCTCACCTTCTACCTGTTAACACCTAATAATTGTCCATTTCTTCCATGGGTCTCTTGGCTTCAGCACACTGTTACATGTCTGTCTTGGAGTTGTCAGAATGTCTAACAACTACAGAATTTCCTTCCTTGATATTGAGTTCATGACCTATATATTTTGTTATATTTTTTTCGGTATTTGTTTGTGTTTGAAATGAGAACAGAATACTCCCTATCATCTCAATCCATTATACTGACCAGAAGTTATCAACATGATTATATTCATTTTTTTGGACTCAGGTGTATTTTCTTTCTTTTTTTAAAAAAAAATTATTTATTTTGGCTGCACTGGGTCTTAGTTGCGGCATGTGGGATCTTTAGTTGCAGCATATGGGCTTATTAGTTGCAGCATGCCTGCAGGATCTAGTTCCCCAACCAGGTATTGAACCCAGGCCCCTTGCATTGGGAATGCAGAGCCTTATCCACTGGACCACCAGAGAAGTCCCCTCAAGTGTATTTTCAATTCATTTAAATTTTGAACATAAATATTTTAAGCTTACTTCTCCTCTGCAAAATTCAGGAATTAAGTTACACATTTTGAATCCTGAGCTAATTGGATTCGATAAAGAGAAAGACATTGTGCACAAATGTTCTCAGCTGTAAACATCCCCATAGATTTCTAACAACTTTTATTTCATCACTCATTTCTCTTTAATTCCCTCTGTCTCTCAGACGTACATGTAACTTTGTGTTTACAACTGGGTGAATCTGTTTACAGAAAAGTTGGTCACAGAGGGAAAGGCAAAGAGTGGCACAACCAAAAATCTAGAAACAACAAAATATTTGAGGAATCACTAATTTATGTGAAAGTGACTTAAAAAATGTCCCCAGCCATAGGTAAGTCTATGGACTTCTTCCTGTAGGTTGGATAGAATATCAAACTATTTCATGACCATGTTACAGAATATAGTCGTGGTAGGACAGATTAGATGCAGATATCTTTGCTTTCAACATCAGAATGAATTGCAATGTGTTCTCTATATTTGAATAGTTTTGTGAATTATTTCATTTCCTTTATCAAAAGATTAATGGTTGGCATTATGCAATATAAAATGTACGTAATTATTGTGTTTATTACTGTTTAGCCAACCTTCAATTTTTTGACTTGTTTGTTTTGGTTTCATGCCATAAACTTTCTACAACTTGAAATGTTAGATGTTTGAATGTTTCTGCTTATGTGAGGATTTGAAACCACAGTTTAGATGATATATGTTTGCAGACATGCTCCTGCATATGCTTTTTTATCCCACCCATCGTCTTTATTTTCAACCAGCAAGTAAGAGATTTTTCTCAGTCACTTGAAAATTTAAAAAACAAATAGGAAAAATTAGATGCAGCATATGTACTCTCAGCGTAAGAGAGAACTTGGAATTTTTAGTTATATTATCTGTATGATAATAAGAAAGCTACAGGACATGGCATGAATTTCTTTTCTTCCAGTTTTAGTGAGCTATAACTGACATAGAGTCCTGTACAAGTTTAAGGTGTACAGTGTAGTGATACACATATTGTGAAAAAATTACTGCAATAAGTTTCGTGAACATCCATCATCTCACAGAGATATAAGAAAAGAAAAAAGAAAAAAATGGTTTTTTCCTTGTGATGAGAACTTTTAGGATTTACTCTTAGCAACTCTCAAATAGGCCATACAGCTTTGTTATAGTCATCATGTTGTACATTATTTCTCCATTGCTTATTTGTCTTATAACTGAAACTTTGTATCTTTTCACCACCTTTCTCCAATTCGCCAACCACCCACCCTGTCTCTGCTAACCATAAATCTGATGTCTTTTTCCATGAGTTTGTTTGCTTTTTGATTCCATGGGTAAGTGCGACCCTACAGTATTTGTCTCTCTCTAACTTATGTCACTTTAGCATAAGACCCTCAAGGTAAATCCATGTTTTCATGAATGGCAAGGTTCACTTAGTTTCAATGGTTGAATAATATTCCAATTTTTTCTTTATCCATTCATCTGTAGGTGGAAACGTATGTTGTTTCCACGTCTTGGCTATTGTGAGCAGTGCTGCAATGAACATAGGGATGTAGATTCTCTTGGACATGATAATTTTGTTTCCTTCAGATAAATACCCAGAAGTAAACTGCTGTGTTATTCGGTAGCTCTATTTCTTTTATATTTATTTATTTTTCCCTTTTTTCTTTTTTGGCGGTGTCAGGTCTTAGTTGCGGCACACAGGATCTTTGCTGAGACATGTGGGATCTTTTCATGGTGGCACGCGGTCTGCTCAGGCTTCTCTCTAGTTCCGGCATGCAGGCTTCTCTCTAGTTGTGGCACGTGGGCTCTGTACTTTGCAGCTTGCGGGCTCTGTCGTTGAGGTGCGTGAGCTCAATAGCTGTGGCGCACGGGCTTAGTTGCCCTGTGGCATGTGGGATTTTAGTTCCCTGACCAGGGATGGAACCTGCATCCTCTGCATTGGAAGGTGGATTCTTTACCACTGGACCACCAGGGAAGTCCCAGTAGTTCTATTTTTAATTTTTTTGAGGCGCCTGCATACTGTTTTCCAGTGAGGAATATACAGTGGGTGATGGAGGTGTGGACAATATAAAAGATTCACATGGAAAAGAATGAATAAGTCATGAGAAGGTGAAAGGGGAGTGAGGACCAAACATTGGAATCTCTGAGAAGAAAAGGAAGGAGAGGGAAATATTTGAAGTTAAGACGACTCTCATCTTGACCTAAAGAACAACATGGAGCCCAGGACTTTGTGTTCAGGAAACAAAACAGAGTTACTAGCTTTCAAGTTGGTGTCGTCGACACAAGTTAGCAAAAGACATTTTCACATTTCCTCCTTTTGTAAACTTTAAAGTCACTGCGTCCAAACAATTGCAACTTGCTGAGAATCTTGAACATTTAAATAGCTTTATTCTTAGAGGTGAGAACCTCTCTAGAGCAGAAAGTGAAGCCAGGGAAGCACATCCTCAAGGTTTCTTGAAAATGTAAGAAAAAAAATAAACTCAAAACCTTCAGTGGAAGTGATACTTCTGCTTTGGGGTTGCTCCAGAGATGAGCTTAAATATCTCTCTCTTTTGTGATCCAAGCTGTTTAATTGTGTGTGTGTGTGTGTGTGTGTGCGCGTGTGTGTGTCCTCCCTGCACTCCAATGAAAAACTCATTTTGATTCCCTTCTTTTGTCCATAAGTGTAACAAAATTAATGCACGTATACTAGATAAATTTACCGGGGCTTGGAGCTTGAAAATGTTTTGCTTTTTAATTAATTTTTGGCTGCATTGGGTCTTTGTTGCTCTGCATGGCCTTTGTCTAGTTGCGGTGAGCGGGGGCTACTCTTCGTTGCGGTGCGCGGGCTTCTTATTGCGGAGGCTTCTGTTGTTGCAGAGCATGGACTCTAGGTGCATGGGCTTCAGTAGCTGTGGCTCACGGGCTCTAGAGCGCAGGCTCAGTAGTTGTGGTGCACAGGCTTAGTTGCTCTGCGGCAGGTGGGATCTTCCCGGACCAGGGCTCGAACCCGTGTCCCCTGCATTGGCAGGTGGATTCTTAACCACTGTGCCACCAGGGAAGTCACATGGTTTTCTTTTTTCACTATCTCCAAAATGATCTTCTCTGCTGGGGGAAAAAAAAAAAACTGCAACTAATTTTTAAAAATTCCCAAAGGTCTTTGAGCAATATTGACTATTGGAGAATCCAGTTTGGATTCTTGTGTAGTCTGATCATATTTTCCACATGTCTTGAATATGCTACTTTCAGAGAGTCACAAAAGATAAGGCTATTATTACAATTCACTCCTCCTGGGCCTTTCATCCCACTAGAGCCAGCTGTTCATTTACTTGTCATGAATGCAAACCTGGAGACTTTATACTTTGAGAGATTAGGGACCCTGGAATTCTTTTCAGTGTGTGGAGCATTAATTAAAAGTGAGTAGCATTCAGGATGACAGTTGTAATGAAAGGAAATAGAGGGAGTTCGTGAACTGAAAGGTAGTTATGGAAGATTGAAAAGCACATTTCCTTAAAAGCACAAATAAACAAATGGGACCTAATCAAACTTACAAGCATTTGCACAGCAAAGGAAACTGTAAACAAAATAAAGACAACTTATGTACTGGGAGAAAATATTTGCAAATGATGTGACCAACAAGGGTTTAATTTCCAAAATATAGAAACAACTCATACAACTCAGTAACTAGAAAACAACTCAATCAAAAAAATAGGCAGAAGACTTAAATAGACATTTCTCCAAAGAAGACACACAGATGGCCAAGAGGCACATGAAAAGATGCTCAACATAACTAATTATTAGAGAAATGCAAATCAAAACTACAGTGAGGTACCACCTCACACTAGTCAGGATGGCCATCTTTAAAAAGTCTACAAAAAATAAATGCTGGAGAGGGTGTGGAGAAAAGGGAACCCTCCTACACTGCTGGAGGGAATGTAAGTTGGTGCAGCCACTGTGGAAAACAGTATAGAGATTGCTTAAGAAACTAAAAACAGAGCTACCATATGATCTAGCAATCCTGTTCCTGGGCATATATCCAGAGAAAACCATGATTCAAAAAGATACATTTACCCCCAATGTTCATTATAGCACTATTTACAATAGCCAGGACACAGAAGTAACCTAAATGTCCATCGACAGATGAATGGATAAAGAAGATGTGGTACATATATACAATGGAATATTACGCAGCCATAGAAAAGAATGAAGCAATGCCATTTACAGCAACATGGATGGTGCTAGAGATGATCATACTAAGTGAAGTAAGTCAGACAGAGAAAGAAAAATATAATGTGATATCTCTTCTATGTGGAATCTGAAAACAAAAATAATGCAAATGAACTTATTTACAAAACAGAAGCAGATTCACAGGCATAAAAACAAACTTATGGTTACCAAAGGGGATGATGGGGGAGGGATAAATTAGGAGTTTGGGGTTAGCAAGTACTCCTATATATAAAATAGATAAGCAACAAGTACCTACTGTAGAGCACAGGGAACTATTTTCAATATCTTGTAATAACCTATAATGGAAAAGAATCTGAAAAAGAATATATATGTGTATATATAACGGAATCACTTTGCTGTACACCTGAAACATTATAAATCAGTTATACCTTAATAACAAAACAATAAAACAGGCATCTTCACACTAAAAACAAAACAAATGAAGAAAACAAAACCATGCCGTTATTCATCACCATTTCTGGAACACATTTCGTCCTGTGTTCAAGCAAATGCTCCCTTCTTCCTTTTCTCTTCCTAGGACCACACACCTGTTTCTCTTTTTTATCCTAATGACCCCATTTCTACCGTTTATTCACTCATCATATGTCTCAGTAGATGACACCACGTCTGACCCATGAGGTCACAGAGTCACTCAGTTTCCTCTTGAGGGACTCAGCCTTTCAGACAAGGTCTAGTCCAAGACCGAGAACAAGGACCGATGAGATAGATGTTGACATCGGCGAGCACTTTTATCCACGACGACCTCCAGCTTCTCGTTGTTGATCGTAAAGTTTAACTCAGAGCCACCAAAATTTTGAAAAATATTATGCTTATGGAGGGCATTCAATAACAATAACCGCAAGCATTGTGTACAACCTTAACCATTTAGAAACACTGACACCCCCCCGCTTTGAACCCCTGTTGTGTATTTAATTCCAAGCCAGACACGTCTCAGCAGTGAGGACGTTGAACAACACGCTTGGGTGTCTTCACGGAATAGAGTCCCTAGAACTCCTGTTGCTCACAGGGTGCAATGCTTTCAGACACCAGGGGTACATTAGGGCAGTCAGCAAGGATGAAGTGTGCAGACTGAAAAAACCCCACCTCTGCATTCACACTCACGCACCAACGTAAGTTTCTCCAACCCTAAAAGCCTCAGAGCCTGCAACTCCCCTGCAAGCCTTCGTTTTCATGTTTACGCATTGTGGTTTTAATTATTATCAATGTCTACAAAATGGAATGATCTTGATTTGCAATCAATCCAGAAGAACTTTTAGGCCCTAAAAACCTGTTCCTACACGTGGCGGGGGGTCCTTAGAACAGAAGAAAAACGAAATCGAACATTCAGTGAATGATCTTTTGTGTGTGTGTGTGTGGTACGCGGGCCTCTCACTGTTGTGGCCTCTCCCGCTGCGGAGCACAGGCTCCGGGCGCGCAGGCTCAGCGGCCATGGCTCACGGGCCCAACCGCTCCGCGGCACGTGGGATATTCCCGGACCGGGGCACAAACCCGTGTCCCCTGCATCGGCAGGCAGACTCTCAACCACTGCGCCACCAGGGAAGCCCTCAGTGAATGATCTTTTTATTGTTGTTGTTTTGTTTTCAGTCCAGCACCACCGAGCTATTATTTTTATTTATTTTAATTGAAGTATAGTTGCTGTACAGTATTATATAAGTTACATATATATAGTATAGTGTTACATAGTCTTTAAAGGTTATACTTCATTTATAGTTATTATAAAATACTGGCTATGTTCTCTGGGTTGTACAGTATATCCTTGTAGCTTATTTTATACCTAATGGTTTGTACCTCTTAATCCCCTACCCCTATATTACCCCTCCCCCCCTCCCCTCTCCCCACTGGTAACCACTAGGTTGTTCTCTGTATTTATGATTCTGCTTCTTTTTTGTTATATTCATTAGTTTGTTGTGATTTTTAGATTCCACGGATAAGTGCTATCGTACAGTATTTGTCTTTCTCTGCCTGACTTATTTCATTAAGCATAATGTCCTCCAAGTCCATCCATAGTGCTGCAAATGGCATTATTTCATTTTTTTCATGGCTGAGTAATATTCCATGGTATATAGTAATATTCCATGGTATATACATCTTCTTTATCCATTCACCTGTTGATGGGCACTTAGGTTACTTCCATGTCTTGGCTATTGTAAATAGTGCTGCTATGAACATAGGGGTATATGTATCTTTTCAAAATAGTGGTTTTGGTTTTTTTGGATATATACCCGGGAGTGGAATGATCTTTGACGAGGACAGTGAGTAAACAATTCAGTAATTATAAATGAAGATCATACCAAGACTTTTGAAATGAGGCCAAAGAAATCAGAGAAGAGAAACATATGTCTTTAGAAATTACATACAGTTACAATTTTCAAATTACAATTTTCAAAATAGGGGTCTCTAATAGCCAATTAAACCAATATTTATAATTCCTCAAATCTTAAGTTCATTAAGCCCTTTATAAAAACTCATGAAAATAAATGCCACTATTATAATGGTGAAGAGACTGACATGGCAGCTTTAGAAAGTAATCATAAAGGAACTTTTATTGGTGCTGAATTACGTGTATTTGTTTCTTTAACTGATTAACCTTTCTCATAGGTACCTGCTCTTTTATCAAAATGAGTTATCCTAGCTTTCTTTGGAATTGGATAGAAAGTTTTCCACTTTACTACCTTGAAATCTTTTTTGAGAAAAAGAATGCTATACTTTGAATAATTTAGAAGGTAACTAATGAATTAGATTATAGGTTTCCTTAAAATTTAATTGAGCACCTATTCTGATTGGCTTAAAGAGATTAACCAAGGCTTATATATATGCAAACAAGAAAAATTTAGATTTCTAGAAGAGACATTTTATTCCTTACACTTTAAGTGTTTTGGCTTTTTAACAAGTATGTATGCATATATATACACATACTGTGTTATTTCATTCTTTGTTTTCTGAGTGAACCTGTAAGTCACAAAGAAAAATGATTCAAATATAAGTTTGCTTAATGGTCTTGGCTAGTAGCTTATAAGAAACAACTGAAAATGGTACTTCAATATTTTTCTCTTTTTAAAAATACTTAGTGTGAATTATTATAGAAGTAAAAGTTCACATAATATATTTACCCAGATCATTTTTGTAAAAATTAGTTATATGTAATGATTCTGTTTTATAAATTGTTATTGGCCATATTTTGATCTCATCATAATCTCATTTAAGCAAGTCTTCAGTTTATTTTTCCTGAAAACCTAAATAATTTGAGTTACCTCTATATTGGTGTATCTTGGTAATACACTAATATCCCAGTCAGTAAATGTTACAATTATAAAATAATAGAAGTGCTTCCTAAAACTAAATTATTATAGGCTATAGCTGTATAGTAAGGGATTTATTTGTTTTATCTCCAAAGAAAAATAACATAATGTAAAAAAAAAAGGCAGACTTATGTGAAAAGTGTTTAAAATGAGACTTTCCAATAAAAAAAGTTAATTTCTTTATTCTTCAGAAGAAGTAGGAAAGAGATGCTATTTTATTTTTCATTTCAACAAATTGAGTACAGTTTTGAATCTATAAACTAACTACTAAGTGAGCTGAAAGAGACTCAACCTGATAATTTAACAAAGCAAATAAAATTAAACAAAGAAAACAGAAAAGAGGAGAGAGAGACAGATAAAGAGCATAAGGATATAACATAGGAGCACAAACCCTACTGTGACCTGCCCATGGGAGGGATCTAGGTGGTGCACTCCCAAGGAGAATCTAATGCCTGGTGATCTGAGGTGGAGCTGAGGCAGTGATGCTAGCGCTGGGGAGCGGCTGCAAATACAGATTCTCATTAGCAGAGAGGTTTGACTGCACAGAGACCATCATAAATCAGTTGCTTGCAGACTCACCTCAAAACCCTATCAGTGAGTGGCAAGTGAAAACAAGCTCAGGCCTCCCAGTGATTCTGCATTATGGTGACTTGTATAGTTATTTCATTATCTATTACTATGTAATGATAATAGAAATAAAGTGAACAATAAATGTCATGTGCTTGAATCATCCTGAAACCGTCCCCCCTCACCAGTCCATGGAAAAATTGTCTTCCACAGAACCGGTCCCTGGTGCCAAAAAGGATGGGGACCACTGGTCTAAAGGGAAGGAGGGACAGAAGAGGGAAAAGAGTTTAGTTCACACAACTCAGAAGAAAAAAATACTTCATTAAAACAGAGACAAACCCTTGAAAGCAAAAAAAATGTGGCGAAACCAATCTAACATATCACTTATGACAATAAATAACCATGGGGTAGAATCACTTATTGAGAGAGACGTTGTCAGACCAGCTTTTTGCTGTCTCTGCAAGATGCAGATCTATTAAGTATTCTAGATAATAGATTTAAGGAGAGAGTTATGTGTCTGGTGTATAGCACATAAGATTTCCAGAAAGGAGAGCTGTCCATTTTTAGACGACACTTGAAAGGATTGAATTGAACTGCCCAGTGAGGCTGGGTTTAAAGAAACCGGTTCTAGGAAAAAAATGAAAGTTTAAGAGCTGGCACAGGGAGCGCATCCTACAGTGGGGCCCAAGAAGGACTGTCCAGAAATGTCAGATAAAATCCAAAATTGTGTTATCTTACGAAAGCCAGTGTTTTAGCATTAGCATTACATTTTTGAGGAATGACACCTGTTACATTTTCTTTTTTCCAGACTGATTCATTTCTTCTGAATGAGCTTTCTGGGTTCTCCCCCTCAGAATACTTCATTTTCCAGGTCTGTCTCTTCTTTGCATGTTCATCAGGGCTCCTCTCTGAAACTTTGGATGGAACAAGGTTAGATGCCAAGTTTTCTTGCTCCATAGAGGTGACTAAGATTTGATGTGCTCACAAGTATTTTGCAAGCTCGTGAGGGACGTAAAACCCATAGGCAAATCTATTGCGAACGGCTTTAATGCTCTTCGTGTGTAAACCGTAAGGCATGTGACAGAGACGTGTGTACGAAACACGGTCCTCTAAATTTATGTTGCGATTTGGTTTTTTTATGATAGTGTTAAATACCACTCTGGAGTTGCAGAACCAAAACGAATTCCTCAACACTTAAACATTTAAAATAGAACTCTCTGACGATGACGCCAGTTACGTGTGTTCAAAATACACGTTTTGGAAGAATTCATGGAATTCATGTGTAAAAACTAAACAATGCGACTTCCCCGTTGTGGTCTAGGGTTTTTACGGGTGTTATTAAACGGGTGTTATTTTATGGGTGTTATTAGAAAAGATATATGTACAAGGCAGTGAGATAAGCTCCGTGACATAAAAATCAGCATTGCTGACATCTACAGAGAGAAAACAAAGTGAGAGGGAGTTGAGAGCATCCCTTGAATATCTGTGACGCTCTAAAGAGAAAGATGTGATTACTTTTCTCACTGACAAACAAGTGGCAATGTTCAGCAGATAGGACTTGGCATCCTGAAATGCTACTCTGTTTTGTATATTGGCATAAGTTCCTTAAGGATATTAATTCATGATTGTTGGGAAATTGACTTTCATTATCTAATCAAACTTCAGTTCTTAAGATATGAGTTTAATCCATCTTTCTTTAAATGCTGTCATCTTTAAATGACGAATTAACTAGAAAATTAGAACGTTTTAAAACATTACTTAATATTTGGTAATACAGTAGCCCTCATGTTAAAAGATCACCTAAATAAAATTTGTAGTCCTTAAACTGCCAGTAATACACATTTTTGCATGAAAATGGATTGCTTTTAAGTTACTGTAATTTTTTTGTTTGGTTGCGTGGAGACTTGAACCTAGGGAGAAACGGTTCTAGACATACAGATGTTATAAGTTTGCGATACTAACGTTGCTCAGTATTTACACAAAAGGATCTCTGGGAAATTACTAAACTGACAGGTCATTGATCTGGACAAATGGTTATCATGGGTAAGAGGTGAAGAATTTCAGAATACCATGGGTCCTTTTCATTCTATGCCTAATTAATTCCAGGGCTAATAGGAATTTCTACCAGTGGCTGAGCAGCTCTGTAAAGTTACATGAATTAAAATAGCAATTCAGAGTACAGACTATGTCATTCATGACCCAGTCAGAAAAACAGGACCTACACCAGCTAGCTGAAGAGGAGAATTACATGTTGGAAGCTGTTTGCCAATGGATTGAGAGAGCTGGAAAGCTCCACTGGGGTTGGGGAGCCTTTCCAGGCATGAGCCGCCCGAGGGAGTCTGGGTACTGGACCTAAGTGCCAGGCGTTGGGACTGTGCAGGGGACAGAGCTGCAGATGGCATAGCTTCTTGAAGAGCAGATGCAAAGCAGTATCTGGGTTCTCACTTCCTTTCTCCTTCCCGTGCCCTATCTCAGCCTCCTGTTGGTGATAATAAGACGCCAGTTGGCAGGAGAGCTTGACGCCTGCAGACGGAGCCAGCTGAGGGTGAGGACAGCTCTCAGAGCAAAGAGGCAAATGACCAGCATGTGTGCGCACACACACACTCACACGGATTACACATTTTAAATTCTATCCAGCCTCAAAAAAGAAGGAACTCCTGCCATATGTGACAACATGAATGTTGCTGGAAGACATTATGCCCAGTGAAATAAGCTGATAAGAGAAGCACAGGTGCCGCACGATCTCCTTTATACGTGGACTCTAAAAGGGTCACCCACAGAAGCAGAGAGTCCAGTAGTGGTTGCCCACGTCTGGGGGCTGCGGGCTTGAGGGGTGGTCGTTCAGAGGGTGCAGAGCTTCAGTTACGCCGGATGAATACGTCCCACAGATCTTGGGTACAGCACACACCTCTAGTTAACAAGATGATGGTGTGCACATCAGCATTTCTTACGAATGTACATCTCATGGGGAGTGTTCTTACCACAAAACTAAACCAAAGGGACACAAGGAAACTTAGCGATGTGTTAGATGTGTCTGTTACCCGGATGGTGGCGATGGTATCACAGGCGTCTATGTACAAACTCATTGAATTGTACACATTACACGTGTGCAGTTCTTTGTATAGCAATGATACCTCAATAATGCTGTTACAAATGGTTACATTTAGAAGGTGGTCGAATACATGGCAGTTGTTGCAGTGCAACCAGATTGTGGGTCAAATCTTGATTTCATTCTGTTGACTTTTAAAGATTGACTTGAGTAGAAACCCTGGTGCTTCATACACCAGCCTGCTGAAAACAAACACAGATTGTGGAATGAATAACAAATTCTCAACCCACAGGTTCAAAGAGAAAAAAAAAATCATGCTAAATATTTCAAAGTAGAAAACACAAGAATTAAGCATTCCATTCACATTCAACTAAAGTGCAGTCCCCAGATCTGGAGAACTGAGCTTTTTTCATCAGTTGAAAGTTCAAGGGAGAGATGATGAAATTCCAAGCTTAGTCAATGAAGGGTTTCTAATACAAAAGTCCCATCAACTTGAGCTTATAAAGGGTTGCACTGTGTGGGGAGGGTGAATTGGAAATGTATCATCTCCCCAAAGATAGCAGAGTAAGTTGTTTATCTCTAATCTCGGCCCCAAATAGTGGCGAAGATGATGGACCCTAGAAAACTCTGAATCACCAGGCAGTGCATGGTTAGCCAGAACAGATACTTGCACTGTGTTTCTAGAACTTTGAGATATAAATTACTGTAAGGCGATCCCCCAGTTGGTGTGTTCCCCCATACCTGACAGGTACAAACGCATGTGTTCTCTGGTAGAATCTCCATTCATGACTGACATCGCCACAATCCCATAAAAAACAATTGCAAGACAGGTGGTTGACGCACTTGCCCAAAGTCATAAAGCACTTGCAGAGAAGAAAGTCCCATGAGCAAGAGCCTGTAGGCGCAGGGGTCCAGTGCACAGGCCTCCAGGGATTGGAATTCTCTTACACCGCTTTTTGAAATACCCATACTGTGCGAAGACAAGAATCACATTGATTTTTGGATTCACTCCGTATCTCCCCATGTGATTAATCAGTATTTAATCCCTGTTTCCTTACCATAGTCTTTCTTCCTAGAACCTTTTATGACACCTGGCACACAGTAGGGCAAGTTCTGGTCTCATTCCTCCTCAGAAGGTCGTTTTCTGTTCTTGGCCTGTTGGTCTTCTATAGAAGCTTCAGGATACACCTCAACTAGTAAAGGAAGAAACATGTAGATATGGGCATTTTTAATAACACAGAGACATGTACACAGTGTCTAGGAAGGAGCCAGTGTTCCCTGTCTGAGACACATTTCCCTTTGAGCTTCACAAAGAAAACAGTGGGGAATTTGCACCCGTGTGGAGCTTAGAAAGATGTTAATGATGGAGGGTCTTCTTACACACGCCAATTGTGTAATTATTGGCATATTTAATTTTTTCAGTATTGTACAGTACAATGTCGTATTTTTTTAAACTATTTTGTCATGTGTTAGCTATGCTTTATACACATATATAAAATATATATAAAATATATATGCATATGTTCATATACACATATATAAAATATATATAAAATATATATAAAATATATATCCATATGTTCATATATACACATGTGCACATACGGGTATACCCACACGCATACACTGTGTGTGAAGTTACGTATATTGATTCATAAGTATATATCATATCTAAGGTCTATATTTGATACTAAAGTATGTCTTTTGAAAAATTAATACAAACTGTCTTTTTAAAATTACACATTGTAGTTCTTTGTTGCTAGTATAGAAGCTCTTTATTCTGTAAGATTCATTGCTTCTAACTGAATAAAAACTGTCGGCAAATAAAAACCTACCTCCAAAATCCCTGGAAAATTGATGAGAAATCAGGGGGCAGGGAAGTTGGCCAAAGGCGTCTAAAAAAGTACTTTGCCCTGATGTGGGCGATGAATACAAAAGGGAATGCTTGGTCACAGTGTTGCCAGGAAATTAATAGTTGGATTGTAGTCATCTAAGTGGAAAAGGAAAAGGGAAGACAGAATTGAGTTCTGTGAAAAAGCATGAAGGTCGAGCTTGGAAGCCATCCAGAAATATTTTGCTCTCCCAGTAACCTTGTATTACATTCTAAGTCCATCTTTAGCTGGGCCACACGTGATTGAATGCAATGCCACCAAAAACTAAGTTAACTTTTTATTCCCACTTAATTCAGTAATTTAGATCAGCAGAGTTAAAATTGTGTTATTCCGAGGACTGTTTTTATTAACGTCCTAAAGATCTCTTAACTGGTTTATTCCTCGTCGTGAGTACATAACCGACAAAAAGAAACTATGACATTACAGTGCAGTGGAAAAAGAGTGAATCTTTGGTGGGAATGAAAATAAAAATATAAGCACTTTAATTTCACGGATATTAGTTCTGTAAGGGCAGATACTCCTGTGCAGCATCTGGAATCCACATTCTGAGTACCTAATTTGGAAAACCACTTAGTCCTGTAATTCATGTAAAAAAATATATATATTCATATATATATGAATATGTAGATATGAAACAGTCGGCCATTCGCTGTCATTCTGTTTGTGTAGCATTTAGCTGAGAATCTGTCCGTTTCTAAGGAAGAAGGGTTTTGTTTTATTCTTACCTTTCCTAAATCATCTGTAGGAGCTTCCTCTTCGATAGTTAGGTTCCTAATTCTTGACTTGGAAATATTTTCTTTTTAAAAACATACAGTGATGTGCACATTTTAAAATAATTTCATGTTATTAATATCCTGAAGCTGACATCCTTTATTTCTTCAACGGACCTTGAGACATCTCAACAGTTGTAGCATTTTGGCTAATTTGCACTGGAACTTTGTCTCAGGATGAAAACTATGTTTTTTCTTTCCGTTCTTCCTAGGTGATGGGTTAAAATATATATAACCAGAAATATTTTCTAATAAAGGTAACATTGGCAACTTATTACCATAATCTATTTTTTAAATTAATTAATTTATTTTTGGCTGCGTTGGGTCTTCATTGCTGCGCAGGCTTTGTCTAATTGAGGCGAGCGGGGGCCACTCTTCATTGCAGTGCGTGGGCTTCTCATTGCGGTGGCTTCTCTTGTTTCAGAGCACGGGCTCTAGGCGCGTGGGCTTCAGTAGTTGTGGCGCGTGGGCTCAGTAGCTGCGGCTTGTGGGCTCTCGAGCGCAGGCTCAGTAGTTGTGGCACACGGGCTTAGTTGCTCTGCAGCATGTGGGATCTTCCCATCCCAGGGCTCGAACCCGTGTTCCCTGCATCGGCAGGTGGATTCTTAACCACTGCGCCGCCAGGGAAGTCCCACCATAAACTATTTTACATTAAGAGTATAGGATTTCGGGGGCTTCCCTGGTGGCGCTGTGGTTGAGAGTCCGCCTGCCGATGCAGGGGACACGTGTTCGTGCCCCGGTCCGGGAAGATCCCACGTGCCGCGGAGCGGCTGGGCCCGTGAGCCATGGCCGCTGAGCCTGCGCGTCCGGAGCCTGTGCTCCGCAACGGGGGAGGCCACAACAGTGAGAGGCCCGCGTACCGCAAAAAAAAAAAAAAAAAAAAAAAAGAAGAAGAAATCCTCTCATTGATAAATAACGTTCCCTTATGTTCTGTCAATGCTGGCTCCAAAATCTTAGGCGGAACCTTTCTGCGTTCTCAGGTGTGCCTGCAGAGTGTTAGAACTGCCCAATGGTTTGGCAGTTAATTAGCATCTCTTCTGTAAGCTTCAGATTCCCGCCTTTTGCAGTGATGTATGACTTTCCACAAAGAGGCAGTTCTTACTCCTGTTGATTTAATTACAGAGATGAACTTTAACTGCTGAAGGGTATTACTCCAGCCACGGGGCGCAAACATAGTTCCCTCTCTTATTCTTTATAATAAAAGATCCTCTTAAACGTCAAACCTGGCAGAATCCGCTTGAGTTCCTGTTGTCTTCCCTGATATCATGCTAGAACTTTCTCCTTCTTTTCCTCCTCCTTCTTTCTTCCTACTATTGCTATTGTTGTTATTTTATTTAGAATGGCATGCTTGTTAGATTTAGACTTACCACTTTAGGTTTTGTAGAGCTATTTAAATCTATTTTAAAAGATGAAAACCATAACAGGCAGCGGACTTGTGTTTTTTTTCTTTAATTATAATTTGTATATTTTATTGCCTCTAATCTAATCATTCATTTTAATGACCAATCCTATTTTACAAGCAACTGAACAAAGAAAAAAATCCTGCCAACTAAACTATGAGACAATCTCTTTTATCACATATTATTTGAGGTTCTGAAAGAGCTTTTTTCAACTTAATTAAATATGTAGTTACCATATAAGACTCTTGCATATACTTTAAAAAGGCAATATAAACAAATTAAGTTGGTTAAGGTTTTCCTAAAACTCTGACCTTCAAAGGACCAATTTCTGAAAATCTTTTTAACTCATGGGCTTCATGTCCATACTTTTAAACACAATGTCATTCTGAATGCCATCTAGACCACTGTGATAAAGCATTTCTTTCTTCCTTTTTTTAAACATCTTTATTGGAGTATAATTGCTTTACAATGGTGTGTTAGTTTCTCTTTATAACAAAGTGAATCAGTTATACGTATACATATATTCCCACATCTCCTCCCTCTTGCGTCTCCCTCCCTCCCTCCCACCCTCCCTATCCCACCCCTCCAGGCAGTCACAAAGCACCGAGCTGATCTCCCTATGCTATGCAGCTGCTTCCCACTAGCTATCTATTTTACATTTGGTAGTGTATATATGTCCATGCCACTCTCTCACTTCGTCCCAGCTTACCCTTCAGCCTCCCCGTGTCCTCACAGGCAGTGGACTTTGATCTATGTAATACGAAATGCAAAATTTACTTCAGTGTTTTTGTCCTTTTGATTCACATTTGCTTTGTCTCTTGGAGCCAATTAAACTATTTTTGTTATTTAAATTATTTTCCTATGAAAGAGAAAACACATCTAGAAAAAAGAGGGCAGATAATGGCTATCCTGAAAGATACATCAGAAATAGGCAACTTTCAATGAATCAGTCCTTTAATACTGTTGCTCTTACTGGTAGCTAGCACTTGGACATTTTGAATACTTATAGTTGAGTCACTGTGACTTTAGAATGAGTGTAGGTATTTAAAATGTATGTGTTTACGGTTGGAGCATCATAACCAATGTTCTAACATGAGATTCACAGCCCTCACTCATGTGTAGTAATAAGGTAAGAGACCACAGAATTTACAGAACGGCAATATTTATTATTATTACTATTTTTTGGCCATGCCGCACGGCATGTGGGACCTTAGTTCCCCGACTAGGGATTGAATCCACGGCCCTTGCAGCGTAAGCACAGAGTCTTAACCACTGGACCGCCAGGAAGTCTCAGAACAGCAATATTATTTTGAATGTCACCCTCAGGGACTGAGGAGTGCCTCCACCCTGAACTTTGTCATCACCCTCTTCAGTCTGCCAACCTCACTCTTTAGAACATTTGACTTCAATGAAATGAAACATTCTATCCAGTGTAGAAAGAAGGGGATAAGGAAATATCGTGCATCCCACCCAGGGGCAACCGGCTCTTCTCTCTTGATTTTGGAAATGTGTTTCATTCTAAATCCTCATTATATGAAAGTTAGATAAGAGCTTGGCTCCATGTTCCTGGGAGTTTCTCTTTTCAGGGTCTGTTGTGTACAGTCATGGTACTTCTGCACTACGTTTAGTCAATTTGGGGATTGTATGTGTGTGTGTGTGTGTGTGTGAGAGAGAGAGAGAGAGAGAGAGAGAGAGAGAAGGAGAGTTTGCAGGGGAGGGAATATAGACCAAGCATTAATAGTCTTGAATTTATTGCCAAAATCATGTATTTTCACATTCAACAGAACTTAACCATTATTCATGTCACCGCTTGAGACATCATCTGTGTGTGAAGGATTCTTGGCAACACACTCAAAAACTACAGAGAAGAGAGGAGTTGAAGGATCCTGCATACATTTGACTCTTAGATGCAAAAGTGCTGGGTTGTCTGTGTGTCAAAGCTGTAGAGAGATTTTGCAAAGAAGATATTTCTAGAAATGGGGAGTCGTTGCTAGGCAGGACCTGTTCGGAACGGGAGGGAACCAAGTCATACATATTCGGACAAAGCTTTCCAATGAAAAGCTGAAGCGTAGACTCGACATGCTTACCTCTTGGTGCTCACGCTGTTGGATAACTTTAGGAGTAGAGTAAGATTGTAATTATAAACCATGGGGGAGGTGTGACCCCAAATTGGCATATTGGACCCAAGATATTACGGATATCTGTAAGGGACAGAGAAAGGATTCACAAGAGATGGATTGGAGCATAGGGGTAGACACACATTAAATTCAAGATTCAGGGTAAGTCTCCTGCTGTTTATTTCATTCCTTAGCCCGTAAGAAGTTTACCAAGAAAATATCAGGTACGTGAGCTAAAGATACATTAATGAGCTCTTGTAGTGAAGAATAGTTTCATAACACAATTACATCCTCCGTACTCAGTTTCATTGTCTAATATGTGCTTTCTTTCTTTTTGTAAAGTCAGTTTTAGATTATGTTTAACCTGTACTCTGCTGCTTGGAAATAATTAAAAGCGAGGTTCCCAGGGAGAATTTCCTTGAGTCAGGTGCCCAGTTTACAAATCACATCCAGCCATATGCAAAAAGAACACAACATCATGACTAAGTGCCTTGTGTCCAGAAACGTCAGGTGGGTTTAACACGTGAAAATGAATCCATGTTTGTCTCTGTAATTCCGTTACCAGAATGAAGAAGAGAAACCATATAATCAACTTAGGAGATCAGGAAACATATTGAAAAAAACACAAAACTTACCGGGAGAATGGACAAGCAAATTGCAGTGTATTCATACCATGGGATATTACGCACCAGGAAAAAAAGAAAAAAAAGAAAAATCAAATACTGATGTGTGAATGGTGTGGGTGGCGCTTATTGACATTAGGTTGACTGAAAGAAATCAGGTACAAATCAGTGCACATTTGTGTGTTGAACTTAGGTTTGTATGAAGTTCAACACCAAGCAGAAAAAACAAACCGTGGTAATACAGCACAGAGCCATGGTCCTCAATCCTGGAAGGAACGTGGGAGAATTTTTTCTAGTGATAAAAATACTCTCCACCTTAAGGTGGCCAATTCATGGAATTATCAGAATATCTAAGCACCTGTTTCCCATCTGTGCATTTCACAGTGTGCAATTTTTATTTTATTTATTTATTTTTTTGTGGTACGCGGGCCTCTCACTGTTATGGCCTCTCCCTTTTGTAGCCTCTCCCGTTGCGGAGCACAGGCTCCAGACGTGCAGGCTCACGGGCCCAGCCGCTCTGCGGCAAGTGGGATCTTCCCAGACCAGGGCACGAACCCGCGTCCCCTGCATCAGCAGGCGGACTCTCAACCACTGCGCCACCAGGGAAGCCCCACAGTGTGCAATTTTTATCTCAATAAATTGTGAACAAGCAGATGCATCTCACAATTATGGGCACCGTAGATATTAGGGGGAAAAATGGAAGGAAAGCCAGTAGCCGTATCCCGAAGCTGTGCTCCTTAAGCAAAGCTCTTTGACATCCTATCTTTGTGTCAGTAAAATCCATATCCATTTCTTTCGATCATAATATAACTGTTTCGTGTAAGAATGACATTTTGAACTATGTGTCTTGGAATAAAGTTATTCTTGGAGATGCAATTTTTTTTTTCCGTCTCCTTCAAGTATGCTTCGCGAACTTCTATAAACTACAGGTTCTCAGAGTATGGTGTTGAGTGTCTCTAAAGATGTGGTTCAGCACTGAAGGAGAGAGAGAGAGAGAAGAAGAAGACTCAATGCCTTCAATCCGTCGATGGCAAAATTTGATTCTTCTGGGGTCACTGTCCCTTGCTGATGGAGATAGCAAGACACCCTCTCTCTTATTTAGATGCTCCTTCTCTTTTTGCCAGTAAACTAACAACGCCCACACAGGGTGCTTCATCAATGCTAGCGGGAACCATTTAATTCGTTGGCCCTGTCGGATACAGATCCTTTAGCAAATGAACCCCCCGTGGGACCGAAGGTCCTGTGCATTGAAGTTAGTTGTCACACAAACTTCTCATGCATCGTGAGAAGCAGTATTGGAAAGGCCCAGGAGGACTCAGGATACTATCGTACTCCATGGTGACTCCTCCCAGTTGATGGGGAAGGTCACCTCTTCTGAATAAAGCTGGAGCATTGGAATGATCCCACCAAGCCCAACCTTCTGGGGGTCTTTTCTCCCTGCGTTGCCACCATCAAGTATTCGCGGCTCCGTTGTTCGAATAGTAATTCCCACATCAACATATAAAAAAGATCGGCAAAGATGACACAGTTCCTCTCATGGATGTTTGACCGTCCATTTGAGTGAATGCTTCGATGTATAATCTCCACTACAGAATATAATAATATGCTCAAAAATTTCATTTACGCTGCCACTTGGATGGACAGGGACAATGACATTTATTTAGTCTGGAATCATCTGTCCTTTCTTCAAATCCCAACCTGCTAGTTAATAGAAAAAAAAAAAGAAAATCAACTACCTCTTTGACACAGTTTAACATCTTAGTTCCACTATATAATTTGAATAGTTTTTCTTATTGTTAGATAGAATTTGTCGGAAAGAAATCTCAAGACCCTCGGCCTTCTAGCCTCTGCTTCTCCCCCAAAGATGTGGAGGAAGGACATCTTTGGAATCCTGGATGCAGGGGAGAGAGGGTTCGCTGGGCGCCATGTTGGGCCCTTCTGGTCATTGGCATTACCCTTCGTCCATCTGGGAACTCCTTGCTCTGCTACTGTCCTTAATTCGTGATTCCAGCTGGTGCCGTTGATTGTCTTTTCTGTCTGACGCACCTTGCCCGTGGGTACCATTATGGTGGCCAACTCCAAGGGTCTCTCTTCCATTCATCTGATCTAGCAGCCCTCCTTTGCCTCTGTTCTGGAGTCCCATGACCCTGCTTGGTCCTAGTGTGCTGGAAGATTCCTGTGGACCCCAGATTATACAGGAGAGAGCCTGAGGGCAGGGCTGCCTGTCTGTTGAGGACTTTGTTATTTCAGCCAGGAGTGCCTGGTTGAAATCTATAGCTTTCCCCTGTTTGCTAATCTGTCCACACCCTGCTCTAGAATTAGAACACAGATCCTTGTTTTCCAGCTCACACCCAGGTTCTTCAGAACTGTTGGGTCTTCCTCAAAAGGATGGTGTGTGATCGTGGGAGGATGAGACCAGAGTCAGAAGGAAACCTTTCCCACCCTTCAGTTTCCCTCCAGGTCTCATATCAATAAGCTCCTTCCACGCAACTTGTATTTAGCTTAGTAGGTACTGATGACCCTGATGTACGTAACAAGGGAAGGGAAGGAAGAAAGGAGAGTGTTGATGGGGTTCACATTCGTTTAGGACTATTTGGAAATATATATAAAGAAGCCAAATTGATAGAAATGAGTGTTACACATATTGCCCTGTGAGCCTACTTTTTCTGCCTTGCTTAAATAGTCTGGGTTGTTTATGAAATGCAGAAAGGTTGGTAAACGATATTGCATCTGAGCGTTCACTAAGCTCCGTGTTGAATTTTGCTTTATTTTTGACTTTCCGTGAGCCTTGACTGGGTTACACGCAGCAGCCACCCGGCAGCTGCCATCGTCCTGGGTAGAGGACATGTGTTAGAAAACTTGTAAGTTCTGTTCGAGTCCCTAAGGTTTTAACTCATCTCAACGTTTCATTTCCTCTAAGGATAATGAGGGGGGGGGAAATGAGTATTATTTAGGCACTGCAATTGATTTCAAGTAAAGTTGAGATTAGTTTTTCTTTTCCTTTTGATTTTAGGCACGTGTTTTGCAATCACGATTTAATTTATTTTTGTTTTGCATATATTTTCCGTTAACATCTTAATGGAAAAACCCAAACGAGCTTTTTTGGCCAACCCAATAAAATGGGCACCTAAAAAGGTGGTTGTCCTTTTTTTTTTTTTTTTTTTTTTTTTTTTTGTATTTTGACTGTTATGCTCTACCTGAACACACAAATTCATAGTAATGTATTTTGAGACTTTTTTTTTTTCATGTCTTCTACTTATTTATTTTTGGCTGTGCTGGGTCTTTGTTGCTGCACGCAGGCTTTCTCTAGTTGCGGTGAGTGGGGGCTACTCTTCGTTGCGGTGCACGGGCTTCTCATTGCGGTGGCTTCTCTTGTTGCAGAGCACGGGCTCTAGGCGCGTGGGCTTCAGTAGTTGTGGCACATGAGCTCAGTAGTTGTGGCTCGCTGGCTCTAGAGCACAGGCTCACTAGTTGTGGCACACAGGCTTAGTTGCTCCATGGCACATGGGATCTTCCCAGACCAGGGCTTGAACCCGTGTCCCCAGCACTGGCAGGCGGATCCTTAACCACTGCACCACCAGGGAAGTCTGAGACATTTCTGAAAAATATTTGTTTTCTATTTTTTACAATCATAACCTGTTGACAGGCTTTCAGTTTTGGAAGCAGATCTTAAAGTTTTTGTGAACAGAATACAGATGAATTGTCAGGGATTCCCAAGGACATACCTTGCTAGTGTATTTTTTTTCTTTAAGGGGGAAAAGAAGAAAAAGACAGAACAAGTCCGCATTAATCAGACTACGTTTTCAGAACTTTGACTAGTTCCAATATACACGTCTCTTTTATTTTTCTTTTAAAATGTAATCAAAAAATGATCTCTGTTAAAATATGTAAATTTGATTTTGGTTAACTTTTAGAATAAATTTTATTTTCTTTGCTTTGTTTGACATATATTATTGACCTTGATGAAGTCTAAACTAGAAAGTTATTTTCAAAGATCAGAACATGAATTAATTTTTTAAAACCTGTATTTTTAAATCAGAAATTGTGACTTCAAATAAGATTCCAAGCATATTTCAATCAAAATTATAACTTAACAAAATATTGGTGAAGATCAGTAGTTTTGCTCCAAGTAGAGATACTTATTCTATTTAGGAAAAATATTTTTGTTAGAATATAACAAAAAGAAATAGATGACTGTGTTAATTACATTGATATTTACCCTATATATTCCAAGTTTTCCACAGTGACAGTATCATTTAATTAATCAGAAAAGAAATACAGCTTGTATTCTTCTTTGTTTTGAGAAAATGATAAACTGTTACATATATGTATACATATAAACATACACACAGGTATTTTTTAATAATTCAGCCTCATCTCCTATATCTGTAAGTAGAGTCGCAACATTTATAGCATTGTAATTATAAAGTGATTATTACAACTTTCCTTTATTACATGCTTATATGAAATTATTCTCACCAGTTGTTGCAGTTGCTGTGGAATTCTGTTTGTTATAAAGAATATGTGTCCATATCCCTTTAAAGGAAAGACACAAGTCCATAGAAAAATAGCTTTCCTTTACATCAATTTCTTTTTTTTTTTTAATTTTATGTATTTATTTTGGCTGCATTGTGTCTTCATGGCTGCCTGTGGGTTTTCTCTAATTGCGGTGAGCGGGGGCTACTCTTTGTTGCAGTGCGCGGGCTTCTCATTGCGGTGGCTTCTCTTGTTGCAGAGCACGGGCTCTAGGCATGCGGGCTTCAGTAGTGGTGGCACATGGGCTCGGTAGTTGTGGCTCGCAGGCTCTAAAGCGCAGGCTCAGTAGTTGTGGCGCAAGGGCTTAGTTGCTCCACAGCATGTGGGATTTTCCCGGACCAGGGCTCGAACCCGTGTCCCCTGCATTGGCAGGTGGATTCTTAACCACTACGCCACCAGGGAAGTCCCCTAAATTTTTTAATAGATTAAAAAAAATACTAATTCTACACAGATTGTCTCATAAGCTGAAAGAAAAAGGAGCATTTTAAATCTCATTCTATAAGGCTAAACATACCCTAATACCAAAAACAGACCGTAGTATAATTGGGGGAAAAAAAAAAACTACAGAAAAATATCTCTCCTAATCATAATTGCAAAATTCTTCAAAAAATATTGTCCAAGGGAACCCATACTATAAATATGTAAGCACTGTGTATTATATGTATGTAGTACTATATGTATGTAATATAATATTTCAACATGATGAAGGGTATCTAAGGACCTAAAGTTAGAATCGTATTTCATTGTAAAGACTAAATTTTCCCTGATAAGCTAGGGCCATAAAGTTGTTTTTTTGTTTTTTTTTAGTGTTTCTTTATTTTGCTTTTAACATCTGCAGTAATTGCCGTGATATTGCCATTCTGTTTCTAATATCAGCATAGTGAGTCTTCTGTCGCAATTACTGTTGCCAGAAGTTTACCAATTTTACTGTTACTTTCAGAGAACCAGCTTTTGGTTTCATTTGTTTTGTGTTTTGTCTCTGTTTTCTATTTCATTGACTTCCACTTTGACCTTTATTATTCTCCCCCTGCTTACTTTGTTCCTTTATTTCATCTTTTCATGTTGGAAGCTGAGGGCACTGATTTGAGATTTTTCTTCTTTTCCAATCCAGGAATTCGGTGCTTGCCTCTGGTAACTGCTCTCTGTGCATCTCACGCATTTGTGGATGGTGTGCTGTTTAAGGCACTCAGTTCAAAACAAATATCTGTTTCCTTTTTGATTTTTTTCATTGACTCATCGGAGTGTGTTATTCATTTTCAAGTGGTTTGGGATTTTCCAGATGGCTTTCTGTTCATGATTTCAAAATTGATTCTACTGTGGTCCGAGAACGTCCTATTCATGACTTAAATACTTTGGGCGCAGGATACAGTCAACATTGGCAAATGCTGAGTTCCCCAGAATGAACTCTACGTCCTGCTCTTGTTGGGTGACTCTTCTCTAAAGGTAGATTAGGTCCGTTTGGTGGAGTCTGTGCTTCCGGCCCTTTTGTTTGTTTAAATTTTTCCTCTTCTGTCCACTTGTTCTATCAGTTATTGATGGAAGGGGATTAATACTTCCACTATGTTTATGGATTTGTCTATCTCTCCCTGTAGTTCTTTAAGCTTTTCCTTCAAGTACCGTGAAGCCCTGTAATTAAGTGTATACATTTTGAGGATTGTTACATGCTATTGAGGAAAGGACCTGTATGTCATTATGGAATGACCTTCTTTATTCAGGATAATTTTCTTTGGCATCAAACTTACTTTGACATTGATTTATCCATTATATATTTCTTTTGTTAACCTGATCAGGGTTTATGTATTTCCTTGGACTTTTAACCTATTAATGCTTGCATACTTCACACGGGTTTCTTTAGGAAGTATATAATTGAATCTGAATGTTTTATGCAATGTGACAATATCTGTCCTTTAGTTGGCAGCCTTGAGCTCCTTTACATTCACTGGGATCATTTATAGGGTTGAATGTAAACCTTCCCTCCTGAAGCGATGTGTACCGCTTACATGTACTAGAAAAGATCACACACAATATCATGGCATTTCCGTCCTCACCTTCGATTATCGCTACCGTAAATTTTACTGCTGCATGTTATAAATACCACAATACATTGCTGTTATCATTGCTTTTAAAAGTTCTAAGAAAGAACCTTTATTTTTACACAGTTGTCACTGTCACTGCTCTCTCTTCCTTTGTAGAGACTGAAATTCCATAGTCTGTCATCTCCCTTTACTGGAGCAAAGGTCTTTAGGTTTTCTTCTCTACGATAAAGCCTTTAGTTCATCCTCCCTTCTTTTATTTCAGCTATTGCATTTTTCGTTTCTGTAATTTACATCTGGTTCTTTTTAAAATACTTTCTGATTTTTGCTTAGATTTTATATATATATATATTTTTTTAATTTGTTGGTAGAATATAATTTCTTGCTGAAGAATTTTTATGTTTGGTGCTTTAAAATTTGCCTGACGATTCCCTCTCAGTGTTGGTGTCTCATGATCGTCTTTCCCTCCTTCCAGCTGTGGTTTCCAGGTTACTGCTGTAGCAAGTGACTGTTACATTGCATCCTGGACATTTTGGTGTTGTGTTAGAAGATTTCAATGGGATTCAGAGTCTCCTGTTTTCACAGGTAATCATGCTGCTTAGACCTTAGCGTGCAGATCCTGGCTTACTTTCCTGATCTGTAAAGCTGGTCTTTGTGCTGCTACCCAATGGTTTCCCTGAAAAACTCTACATAGTATGTCACACTGTCACCTGGTTCCCCAGCATGCTTCTTTATTGAAAACCAGTACCAAACAGTGTCCTGCCTGTAACACGTTTAAACCAGAAAAGTAAAAGTCCTCCTTCTATCTCATCTGCGTAATCCACTCTCATCTCTTCCCACTGTACCTATTGCCCTGCAACTTACTTTCCCCTTAACAAAATACCTTGGAGGGCATTTCCCATCGGCCCCTGTATGTTTCTGCGCGTTGTCTAAACAGCAGGCCTAGGCCAGGCCGCTCTTGGACCATCCATTACGGTTCAGCACTTGGGGTGGCGGGGGGCATCGCCTAGTGTTCGTAACTGCAATGCTGCAATGATTTTCTACTTCACAGCTCATTCTCAGCATAATAAATTGAAGTGTGTATAGAGATAGATTTACACATGTGCCCCAACTGGCCACTGGCCTTAAGACGCTACCCATCGTGGGAAGAGATGTCATAACTAATAGTAGAAGAAATATCACACCTGATCATACAGATTGCGGCTGCATTGGTCAAAGCTTGACTTAGAGCACTGCATAACTCTGAGTAGGGAGTACTTCACTCGCCCCAGTGATCTCTCTCTCTCTCTCTCTGTTTTCATGAATTTCCCAAGCTTCACCTTCGTTCTTGCACTGTGTTCCCTCTTGCAGACACCCCCTACCCACTCTCTTTCCTACATGCGGAGTTCCAGACTCCATCCATCCCGGCACAGCTCATGAAATCCTACTCTTACATTTGTTTACAAGTTGTTTGGGGTTCCTAAGTTAAATCTTCCTGCCTGTATTGAAGCAAGGGCATACATCACCCCTACCTGGATTCCTAATTATATGTAGGGCAGAAATTTGGGGCACCCAAGACCGGCTAGGTAAGATGATCTGGTTCAGCAGTTGCTTTGGGAACAGAACTATACTTTTTAAATGAAAACTTTGGAGAAAACATCTCGTATATGGGCTGAGACAGGTACAGAACACGAGGAGCTTAGGGATTATCATACGGAATCTTGGTCAGTGTTGACACTAGTTATATCGTAGAACTCGTACAAGACAAATGAACTGGCTAACTCTTTTTTGAGGTCTGCTCTGTATCACCCACGGAACCCTTGCCTTGGTAGAATTATCACACGTGAAGGAAAGATTGTTGACCCGATTCTCCAAACCGTAACATTCCTACTTCCTTACTTACAAACCATTACATTCCTTACTTACCTCCCTCTCTCATCTACAGGCAGTACGTAGCTATCAACATCTTGGTCGGATCTCACTTCAGCCCGATAGAGAAGTAGCAACTTTTCACAGATATATCCTCGTTGTTGCAGGAAATAGGGGTTTATCACTTCTCACAATTCTACAAAAGCTGCCATCAACAATTTTTTTTGATAATCTAAGTCTACTTGTTTCCACTGGTCCGATAAATCCATTTTCCTTTCCTATATGATAAAAATGTCAAAGGGAAAGCAAAGTAGGGTCAAAGCATGTGTATGATATTCAAATCGTGTCACTGCAACACTGTTGAAGTTTTTCCCTTTAGAAGTAATTACTTTGCAAAGAATGCCTCAAGGGCCCTGTATTTTTCCATCATAAAGCAAAACACAGGGCTTCTCTGGTGGCGCAGTGGTTGAGAGTCCACCTGCCGATGCGGGGGACGCGTGTTCGTGCCCCGGTCCAGGAGGATCCCACATGTTGCAGAGCGGCTGGGCCCGTGAGCCATGGCCGCTGAGCCTGCGCGTCCGGAGCCTGTGCTCCGCAACGGGAGAGGCCACAACGGTGAGCGACCCACGTACCGCAAAAAAAAAAAAAAAGCAAAACACAGATTTAATAAAAGGAGCCTGAAGACAGGCTTTTGGCACCATAATTAACTTTCAAATGGGTTGTTTGAATTTTTTGACTCATTAAACCCTATTTTGGATGCAATCTATTCCGTAATCAACACTTCACAGTTTTCTTTTTCGTGTGTGACATGTATTGAAACAGTGTTGTTGTTGTTGTTTTTAAATTCACACAGCATGAATAACACCATGATGTGTATTATAAATGTCGAGAATCTGGAAACTTGAGCATAAGTCAGAGTGTAGAATTGACTCAAAGTGGATTGATGATTTCTTAGATGTGAACAGGAAATAAGTAGAAGAAATACTGTTAATTTTGTTGGCGGGGGGGAAATAACCAAAAACCAGCAAGCTCGTTCCAAGAGAGAGACATGCCTGTGTTTTTACCCAAGACAAAAAACTGGACTTAGTAGATCTTATTCTGTGATAAAACACTGCAGTTACTGAAGTTGAATTTTAACAGTTGCCCAACATACTTTTTTAGCATCTATGTCTCACCTTTTTTGTCTTACTGACTATGGTAATTGTCGTTCTGTTTTATAAAATCACTGTTCTAATGAAATGATTTTTATACCTAGCTAACTTGCCAATAATTATAACAGGTACCTTTATATGCAGTCAGAATCCACATTGTTCCTAGCCCCCAATCCAGGGTTCCTACCTCCTGAAGTTCATGTCTTTCTGTCACCCCCTCTCCTGGTGTGTGGACTGAAACTAGGGCCCTGATTCCAACCAGAAGATGACAGGAAAGGCGGGTAGGGGAAACGTAGACAGGGTAGCTCGCACACGATTACACGTGAACGAGTAGGAGAGTTTTTCAAGCGTCAGATTTGCATGTTTGTTTTCCTGGAGTCTCATTGTTTTTTGCCACCTTTGTAGAGGCAAGCTGCTATAACCCCGCATGTCAGGGAACCATGGAAGTGAGGGTGCATTTTCTCACGCAGTTTTCTCTCACACAGTCTATGAATTGAACCATCTTATGTTGAAGGACCTTAAAATAGATGACGCAGGAATCGGCAAAATTAGTATGAAGACCTGGAAAAATTAAAGTCATATTTTTAGATTTAGTGCACCTCTTTTTGTCATTTCCGATCAATAATTTAAAAAAGGAGTAAAGACATCAATGTAGGCTTTGAAAGAAACAATGCGTTTGATTTAATGGGTATATATATATTGGGTTGGCCCAAAAGTTCGTTTGGGTTTTCTGTAACATCTTACGGAAAAGCCCAAACGGTCTTTTTGGCCAACCCAATAGAAACCTATGCCCATCAGTTAGAAAATACACATCATTTCAAGTACACATAAAACAAATATTAGACTGTAGAGAATATCCATGTTTCAACTTGATTAGGACTTTCTGGGCAAAGTTTACTGGAACTTGTTTTATGGGAGAAGCTTTAGAAGTGAAGAGATGACTCATATACAGTGACCATCGGGGAGAGATGTCCCTGCCTCAAAATGTGAGTTCATATTTCAAAGGGGAATTGTGGCAGGGGTCTCCAAGACCGCCCCTTGGTCGGATCATGCGCTAGGAAGATTCAGCATATATAGACTATGATTTATCACAGCAAAAGGATGCAAAGCAAAATCAGCAAAGGGAAAAGACGTTCCTGAAGTCCAGAGAACACCAGGTGCAAGTTTCCTAGAGTCCGCTCCCAGTGGCCATGCTTAATCCCTCCAGTAAAAAAATTTTGAGAGCACACACATGACTGTCCAACAGGGAAGCTCATTAGAAACCAGTGCCTGAGGTTTTTATTGGGGGCTGGTCACATAAGTACCCTCTGCTTAGTATGTACCAAAACAGCAGACTCCCAGAAGGAAAGCTGGCTTTGAGCCCATGTTGTTGTACAAAGAAATTAGGCAAAGTGAGCCACCTTTATCAGTTAAGGGATGGTGGGAACCCACCTGAAACTCAAGTTCCCAGGTAGCAGCCAAGGACCAGCCTTGACTGTAGAACTTTCTAAGGCCGGCAGTCTCAGAACTGCCCTGGTTAACTCTTGTCTACACAGAGATAGAACACTGGGTTGTAAAAATTATCTCCAATCTCACTCAATGAGGTGTCTATTTATGTGCTAATAGGTAAGAAACTGGGAACTTCTCCTCCTTTTCTAAAAGGTTTTGTTTTTTGTGTTTTTTTTTTTAGTATACATTAAGAAGATTAGGTTCTTTCCCTCCCCACTTCCTGCAATGATAAAACAATATACATAATAAGGGAAGGGTGCAGAAGGTAGCCCGTGTCATGAAGTACTCAGAGCTTCTTCCTGGGGTTGAAAGAAGTCTTCCCATAGGGCTTGGTTATAGAATTATATCATTTATCCATCATTTACTCACCCCTTCAGCAAAGACACCAAATCATCAGTAAGGAACAGAACAGAACACAGCACAGAACAGTGGGTACTGAATGCTGGATGTAAAGAAGGCACTTTTAAACGTTTTCGAATCCTGAAATTCCTAAGCACCTTCTTTTTTTCTTCTGACTTAACATATGTATGTATTTAAAAATATTCACCACTGCATTTTGACTTACTCAAATCATTAAACATAATATTTGTTGGTAGTATTTTTCGGGGGGGGGGGAATTAAAATAAATTGTTTTCATTGGGGTGTAGTTGCTAAGCATCTTTTGGAAAATTTTATATGGAAATGGTTTATACTGAGATTATGTGATTACATAAGATTATATGTTCTTATGAATGCATGGTTACATATTCTTATGAATATGACTATATATTCTTATGAATATATGACTGAAATATTTTATATGGGATGTTTTATACTGAGATTATATGATTATATAAGATTATATAGGGACTTCCCTGTTGGCACACTGGTTAAGAATCCGCCCGCCAATGCAGGGGACACAGGTTCGAGCCCTGGTCTGGGAAGATCCCACATGCCGCAGAGCAACTAAGCCCGTGCGCCACAGCTACTGAACCTGCGCTCTAGAGCCCGTGAGCCACAACTACTGAGCCCGCGCACCTAGAGCCCGTGCGCCACAACAAGAGAAGCCACCGCAATGAGAAGCCCGCGCACCACAACAAAGAGTAGCCTCTGCTCTCCGCAACTAGAGAAAGCCCGCACGCAGCAACAAAGACCCAACACAGCCAAAAATAAATAAATGAATACAATTTTTTTAAAGATTATATATTCTTAGGAGTATATGATTACATATTCTTATGAACATATGACTTACGATTATATGAGAACAGATTATATGACTAATATCAGGAATTCATGAATATTAATTACAACTTCAGGACGATTGTATCCCATGGTAACTGCCAGTGTTCATTGTATACTTACTACATTCCACCCACCATTCTAAGTCCTTCACCGGTAGAGCCTGTAATTCTCGAAGCAACCTGTGAAAGAGTTGCTCTTGCGATAAATCGGAATTTCCCGTTAAGGAGGCAGCTGCAGGAGGAAGAGCAGGCCCGGCTCCCGTGAGGAACGAGCATTGCGGGTAGGATTGGAGCGCGGACCTTTTCCCTGTTCAGGTCAACAGGATGTGCACACAGAGCGTGAAAGCAGATTCCCAAGACGGGCACGTGATTCCACATCTGAGTGACATAGATGAACCAGGGAAGGTTGCCTTCAGCCAGACACGGTGTCTTTCATGTGTTTGCTTGGAATAAGGAGTGTGCTGAGGTCCTGATGCCCAGATATCAAGAATGGCTCTTCTGTCAGGGCTACGGATATCATAAACTGGGCTAGAAACACGCCCAGGAGGAGGGCGGGACGTCCACACTCCTGGCCAGCGTGTTGCTCGTGGTCAGCTCCCATGTATTCATAGCCATGATGAGTTAACTTTAGATATAGTATGATTCTCACTTTCAGTTGTATAAAACTTCCACACATTGTAGGTGTTCCCTACCACGTGTAAATCCAGGGCAAGTTTTCAAAGGGACTTGTCAAATCTCATCCAAACCTCAGTAACCGTTAGACCTCAAAACAAAATCATGTTCAACAACAACAAAAAAGCGAGAAGTCTCAAACCCAGTGGGGAATTCAGCACTTCAATTAACCCATCTTTCAGGATGCTGTAATGTGGAAAGATTGGCTCAGGGTGAGGCCAAAAAACGCAGTCCTCTTTGACATCCATGTTTCCCCCAATCAGGGTCTGTTGATAAAACAGGATGAGGGTGAATGGGTATGAACCCCGGAACTTTGGATCCAGCTCTGAAGGAAAATGAATTCCATCTTGGCAGGCAGGATCATGTGCCATGGCCTTAGGTGCTGCCGGCTTTATGCGTCAGTACTGTGCCCTCCTCCACCCTGCCCCCTCTCCCTTCAGGCACTGAGGAAAAGCAAAAGTTTGATGTTCAGAGGCTCAGAACAAAGGCAGACTGTAAGAATGAAACGATGCGGGGCCCGTGTGGAATAGTTATCATCGCATTTCTATATTAGTTACAGCTCCAATCAGGATAGCCACGGGAGTCCCATAAATTCCTCTTGAACCTGGGGCCCCTGGAGCACCCTACACGACCTTGTGCCGAAGAGAAACGACTCTGCTTTGGAGTGGCCATCAGTCAAGTGCATGGGACTTCGTCATTTCTATTAGTTCTTTGGGGGAGGACTTCCATCTTGAAGTACGGAAATGAAGAAACCTGAAAACTGAATTAACTCGAAATGCTCACCCGAGCTGATCTCTTAACATAGCCCCTTTGAACATCATCTCCTCAAGAGACTACATAAAAGTGTTGGCGCCTGAGAACTGCCACGTTGAGATTTTTTCAAGCCTGAATCATCAGGTCATGTAAAGGAGAGTCTGATTCTTTTCCAGGTTTATCACGTCTTATTGGTAACGGCTCATTCTGAATGTGATGGCTTGTCTTTCCATCATGGTTTTCACAACATTCTAATGTACACGAACATGCACCATGAGATGCTGACGTACATATTTACTCCTTAAAGTATTGTGAATTCACACACCAAATTCCTTACTCTAGTTTGTAATATGTAGTTTACTCCTTGGAGTGTAATCCAGTGATTTTAAGATGCCGAACTGCAAAATGTGACTATATTTGCGGTGGACGCAGAGTTAAAGTATACTGCAGTTGAATGTTTTGAAATTTTGATCCATACTTTGGGATAATATTTAACCATGCGTTTCATTAATGCCTAGTTTTTATTAATATCTTGTTTAATATCTATGCTGTCTTCCATAATTGGTCTCAAGCACTCTTTTGGATTTGAAATAAAATATAGAATTCTTTACCAATGTTAGCTGTCAGTTCCTTAATGTTTCATACCAGAAGTCAGTGTAGGGTGTACTAAATACCTTTATAACTAGGATTTGAGAGAGGAAAAAAAGGTACTGTTCAGGGAATCCAGTGGGTTTGTTAGCATTGTGAAATACCAAGAATGTGGTATCAAGTATAGCAATGATATTTCCCATGAAATCAATGTTATTTTTCAATTTAACCCTGTGTTAAAGTATCTTTCAGGGAAACATCCTTTTTTTTTTGTTGTTGTTGTTTAAGCATCCCCATTTTTCTGTTGAACCCAATATTGAAAGACAAATGTTTCAAATGTGTACATTGCATAGACTTTAGTTTTATAACACGGAATCATTTGAGTTGTAACATTTTGCTTTTAAACTTGTTGCTTTAGGATGGCTAATCGGGAAACAAGAAGCAGTTGTAATAAAGTTATGGATGTGTTACAAACACACTTTTGATATGTGTTTTACAAAGTCTAGTTGTAATCACGATAAGACCCTGACCCTCACACATACCCTAAATAATGTGGGGTTTTAGGGCTCTTTTAGCAAAAGCTCTGGTTGCCTTAAGCTTCAGTATGTATGGCAGGAAGAGCCCCGTAAAATAGACTCTTTCTTGCGTTGATTTGGTAACAGGAAGTCACAGATTTGCATCTGCTAATTAATTCAGGAACAAGTATAGCAATTCTGTGGTTCATTTGGTGTCCCTTGAAACAGATATAAGGGACAAAAACACTGAAAAGCTATGGTGATGTTCTTGGATACAGATAACCCTAAAAATTAAAATTAGTTCCCCTTATTAATAAAAACAAACATGCAAGTAGTTACACATGGGGTTGTATACACACACACACAACATTAGGTATATAAACATCAAGGGTGAGCCATAGCCAACATTTTGTTGTAAGAAGGGGTGTTTAAGTAGAATTGATCCAAATCTATTTATTGTAGTAGACTTAAAGAAGTCCTTTTTTGTTTTGTTTTGTTTCTTGCGGTACGCGGGCCTCTCATTGCTGTGGCCTCTCCCGCTGCGGAGCACAGGCTCCGGACGCGCAGGCTCAGCGGCCATGGCTCATGGGCGCAGCCGCTCCGCGGCATGTGGGACCTTCCCGGACCGGGGCACGAACCCGTGTCCCCTGCATCGGCAGGCGGACTCTCAACCACTGCGCCACCAGGGAAGCCCAGAAGTCCTTTTATACCAGTCTTTGCATGAATGTTGCTCAGAACTGAAATCATCCTAACTTTAGGTAGATTCTTTCACCCCATAGTTGAGGAAGCTAATACTCTTTATTCTTCCACATTCGTATTTCTGATTTACACAGCATCCTAGCTTGCGCATCTTTTGTATTGGTGAACATCGCGACTTGAGTTGATTTGTCACCATTTTGTTGTATCTGTAAAAACACTCAAGATAATACCTCTTTTTGTATCACTGTAAGTCTGTTACACTCTGTCACTACGCAAAGATACCATGTAATTATTGGCTATATTCCCCACACTGTGCATTTCATGTCGCGGTGATGCATTTATTTTGCAACCGGAAGTCTGTACTTCTTTCCTGATTTTTTTTTGCCCGTGCTACTCACAAGCTTAAGGAGTAAAGACAACAACATCCTAATTAATCTGTCACAGGAGCTAAAGAGAAAAAAGAAAGAGATTGCAAACAAGTAGGAAAGATCGAGGAAGACAATAGTCATCAGGCATGTGCGTCATGATTTTGATTCTTGGATTTTCTAGCATCTGTATCATGTTGTTTACTTGGTTTCTCGGTAAATAACGTGATTACAGTCCACAGAAATTCGGAAACCCCTGAGGACATAAACTTGTAAGGCAACACTAAATCCCGTGTGATTTATTTTGCTCCAATTACCTTAAATTGATGCTAAGACCATACCTCAGAGTTTGTCTGCATTGGAGAAATCTTTAAGCGCTGACATTTGCAAAGTGTTTAACATACAAATGAATGTACACTTTCAAATGGAGATTTGCATTTTCATCACGACATGCAATTCTTATCATCCCCTGATAATGCAGTCTGACTTCACAACATAGCCTTTGCAGAAGCTGTTCCGTTGCCAGAAACATTCTTCCTCGTCTTCTTTTCTTTTTTTTAATTGAAGTATAGTTGATTTACAGTGTTTTCCTGATTTCTTCTGTACAGCAAAGTGACTCATTTATACACATATATGCATTCTTTTTCATATTCTTTTCCATTACGGTTTATCCCAGGAGACGGGATATAGTTCCCTGTGCTCTACAGTAGGACCTTGTTGTTTATCCATTCTAAATGGAAATGCGTCTACTAACCCCAAACTGCCAGTCCATCCCTCTCCCCTCCCCCTTGGCAACCACAAGTCTGTTCTCTATGTCTGTGAGTCTGTTTCTGTTTCATACATAGATCATTTGTGCCATATTTTAGATGCCACATAGAAGTGACATCACATGGTATTTGTCTTTCTCTGTCTGACTGACTTCACGTAGTGTGATCATCTCTGGGTCCATCCATGTTGCTGCAAATGGCATTAGTTCATTCTTTTTTAGGGCTGAGTCGTATTCCATTGTGTATATGCACCACATCTTCTTTCTCCATTCGTCTGTCGATGGACACCTAGGTTGCTTCCATGTCCTGGCTATTCTTCCTCTTCTCGACTCTAAAGTTAATTTCGACTTCGCCCTGTGGGATCTAGCCTCTGTCTTTCTCTTCCTTAATGAGGCTGTTCCAAGTCCCTTGGTCAACCGACTCCTTCTTCCAAGCACATAGCAAAGTGCACGTTTGGAAACGGGACAGGTGGTGTTCAGTTTCGGGGGGGGGGCATAGGTGCCCCCTCAAGGCTTGATGATCTTCTAAATCCCATTTGTGTCTTACTCATGTCCCTGTGTCTTCTTTTAACCCAAACACTGGTGCAAAGCTTACCTTGTTAATCACTTCTGACTTGTGTGTTCATGTTCTACTGATACGAGATGACCCCCCTCTTGTTCTTACTATTCCAGTAAGGAAGGAGCGGCATCTAATGAGATTAAAGAAAATTAGGACTGTCTCCTTCCCAGTGTGTCCAATTCTGTATAGAAACTTAAATATAAAGTAATGTCTCCCTATCCAAATCATCCTTAACGTGAACACTGCTTGGCTGTAATTTGAAGAAATATGCATGCATCGTTTCCAAGAGCCTTTTTTTTTTTTTTTTTCTGTCGTTGATTTGATTATCTGGACCCATTTATTTTTGGTGTATTCCTTGGAAAGCAGACCACAAAAAGAAGAACAGAAAAGTGAAGGAGGGGCCTAAACTTCAAACAAATAAAAACAATGGCAGCTTTCATCATGCCAAGTCAGGAGCCCTGTTCATGGAAAAAGTCAGTTGAGTTCCTCTCTGTAGACCTGAAGCATCATAGACCAAATCTCAGCATATATTTAATTATGTTCACTTGGAAAAAAATAATAAAGTAGGAAATTAAAGAAAAAAACTATTATTCTCAGGCTTCCCTGGTGGTGCAGTGGTTGAGAGTCCGCCTGCCGATGCAGGGGACGCGGGTTCGTGCCCCGGTCTGGGAGGATCCCGCATGCCGCGGAGCGGCTGGGCCCGTGAGCCATGGCCGCTGAGCCTGCGCGTCCGGAGTGTGTGCTCCGCAACGGGAGAGGCCACAGCGGTGGGAGGCCCGCGTTCCACAAAACAAACAAACAAACAAACAAAAAACTATTATTCTTAAGTTAGACATATCAACATACGTAAACATTATTTTATCAGGAAAAAAAAATCCCCCTGTTGCAACAATGGCTCGTCAGGGACCTGGGGCAAATACTTCCTTGGTGTTGATTCCAAGGAACAGAGACAAGCCAGAGGATCATATCTACCTGAAGAGGTGCGGGGACTGGAAATCGAGACCTCTGCCATTCTCAGCTGCCTTGAAAAGGTCAGACAAACAAAACAAAATGAAGTGAAGACAAACAGGCAGAATGGAAACTCTGGGCCACGTCCACACATGCTGGGAGGTTTCATCCTGTTTGGGCACAGGAAGAAGGAGGAAATCTCACAAGCTAAGGGCAGAAGGTGGTGTGGCAATATTGGCACAGCAAGAATGCAGCACAGTTGGACACAGGAAAGAGAGAAGCAACCACATGTTTGATGGACAAGTGGACTTACTCATGTTTCCTTTGGGTCCTGAAAGTTCTGCCTTACTTGCCAATGTTTAAATGAACAAAAGCGGGTTTAGCCAACCAAATCAGGGAGTTGCCTCGCACATTCACAGGTGGTGTCTCATACAATCTGGTTCTTTCTCAGAATGAGTTTTATTAGGCTGCGTGTAGGGAGGAGAGACAAATAGAAATATTTTAAAAGCAGCCTTCTACCACATAGCCTCAAGATTTTTACATTTATGTTTATTCTCTATGAAACACACTTAGCCCATTCATTACTGGAAGCTAAGTATTCACTTATACCTAGAAACTCAGTATTATGTCTCATTGACATCTTGTTTAAATAGCTACAGCAATAACAAAACTCAGCTCACGCTGTAGAAACATGATACACGCCTTCCTAGTAACTAAATATTCTGTCTCATTGACACTTTGCAGAAATGAAAACAGCTATACTGCAAGAAGCAGCTGATACAGTATTTGGATCAAGCCTGATGTCTAAAATGTGCTTTAAATATACACTTTAAGCCTCAAATCACCAAAGAAAACGGTTCAGCTTTCACCAAAAATTTGTTATGACTCCAGGGTTTCCCAGTATTGACCCTGTTGACACTTGGGACGAGATCATTCTCTGTGGAGGGCTGTTCTTTGCACTGTAGGATGGTAAAAAGCATCCTTGGCCTCTACCCATTAGATGCTGGGGGCAGTCCCCCCATCCCCCGTGGTGACGGTGAAAAACGTTCCCAGGCATTGCCAAACGACCTGGGTAGACAAGCAAGAGTGCAGTGCCCCCAGTTGAGAACCCACCCTGTTCATCCAGGCACTCTTGTGTTTTAGAACAGTGCATTTTCAAAATCCATTTTTCACGTTTGGGCAGAATAGATTGGGTCAGAGTCCTTCTTTTCTCTTTGCCCCGGATGTATGTATTTCTCTCTTCAATCTTACCTCCCTTCTTTTATCCCTCTCTCCGCACCCCCCTTCCTTCTTTCAACAAATATTTTTATGCCTCCTGCAAAGCAAAAACTGTGCAATTTCTGGGGATAAAACGGTGCCTAGAATACAGACTAGAATCTTAAGCACTCAGGAGAAAGTTCTGAAGATATTAACATTAATAATAAGCTACTGAACAAAATGTTTGTTTCAGGCTCTACCAAAATGGGAACTTTTCCCTGTTCTCCCAGATGCACTCTCATGTTTAGTAGCATCCGGTTTGAAACAGCACTTCAGTTAGCCTATGAAATGCATCGCCGGTATTCACCAGATCTTGACACTTCTCCACTCGATGGCTAGAGAAGGGTATTCTAAACTTTCAAATCACTCCAGACCCCAGACCTCAAGTGTCTGATAGGTCATGAAAGTAGACAAAAGAAAATTGTCCTTCGTGTGTGCCAACTAGTTTAATATACCACGGGAGAGGTGTTCTTAGGCGTTACACCGCTCTTCTCTGGGAGGTCCTGGTGGGACCATGCTGGTGTCTGACCGTAATTATCTTACTGCCTTTGAGACACTGAGGGGCAGGTTTGTACCTGCACTGTAGCAGACATGTAAACAAAAACAAAGATGCTTTTCAGGTGAGGTTTGTATATCTTACATGTTCTCCCTTCTGCACATACACTGTCTATCACCTTGTTTGGAGAATGACAGTCACAGAGTCTCATCAGCTGCATATAGCATGAAAATGGCTTAGGTGGTGCTCTCAGGAGCCTTGAGACCGTTATTAGGAATTTGCCTCAGGATCTCCCCCGGTAAGAAACATTCCCCCAAATGGGAACCCAAGAGGACTCTAAAGGATGACCATAGAGAAGTGATCACAGGGGAGGGAACTTCAAAAACTTGACACCTTGAGTGGGATCTGACGAATGAACCAGAATTAATAAGCATCGTTGTAAGATGTGTGTGTAGCCAGGAAGGGGCATGGTGAAAAGAAAACAGATGTGAGCACATCTGAGGTGGGGAGAAAGTGGTCAGTTGTCAGGGGTTTGCTTTTAGTGAGGTAAAGACCATGATGTGTACCAGACAGAAGCAACCCCTCAAGATGTACACATCCTCGTCTCTAGAACCGTGGTTATGCTGTGTCACAGGGCAAAGGAGAAACACGGTTGCAGGTGGAATTAGGGTTGATGATCAGCTGACTTGAGATGGAAAGACTACCCTGGATTATCCAGGGAGTAGAGTGTAATCCCAGGCATGAAAGCTGAAGGGAGGCACACACTCAGGAATGGGGGTGGCTTCTAGATGCTGCAAAAGCCAAGAAAACATACTCTCTTGTGGTAACTCCAGAAAGCAATCTATTTGAGTTCTGGCAAATCCCTGCTTTTGAGCCCAGTGAGGCCTGTCAGATGGCCAAACTGCATCACTCTAAGGTAATACACTGGTGTTAAGATACCAAGACTGTGGTGACTTGTTATAGCAGCAAGTAGGAAATTAATCCACGAGTCTAGAAAATTGTGGTTGGAAACACGTAGCGTTCGATAAACCCTGTGTTCAATCATGTGGATTATTTTCTTAGGGAAACCAGGCAACATAGAAGAGTTTTGAACAGTTGATCATGTGTAGTTCTTTATGAGAGAGTCTGGAGGTGGGGAAACCAATAACAAGATGAGCTCAGGAATCCTCAAAAATAATGATGGCGTCCTTGACTAAGAGGTACCTCGTGATGGGACTGAAAGGGTGAACTTGAGAGAGATTCATAAAGGAAGCTGACAGGACACTGTAAAAGATTGGAGGATGCATTCACTTCCTGAGGATTTAGGAAGTAATCTTTTTCATTGTTCCCTGAGTGGAGACTCATTAAAGGTGACACATTACCTGTGGAAGAAGAAAAGTTGAATGCAGACACGTGGACGGATTTGGAGCTGACTTTGGTTTATCAGATGGTGATGGATGTCTGCTGGGCAGGTGGGCACATAGACCCAGGTAGGGCTGAACTTCAGCATAGAAATGCCCATGGAAACCATGGAGGGAAAGAACTTTCCCTAGAGAAACATAAACCTGATACATAAGATAGAGCAGTGGAAGGTTGAGCGTCAACATCTACTGATGTTGTGGGCAGAGGCAGAGGAGAATGGTGACATAAGGATATAGAATTCTGAAGAATCAAGAAGGATGGACAGGAGAAAATGAGCGTGATGGCTACATAGGCAGAGGAGGATGGAGACATGAGGATACAGAATTGCGAAGAATCGAGAAGGGCGGACAGGAGGATATGATAGTGATCGCTGCAGAGGCATCACGGTGATTCAAGGATCCAGAGATTGTCAAAGGTAGAACATGCTATAGAAACCTCAAGAAATGAAATGATTGAATGTTTCTCTGTAGATGGTAAAATTGATAAGTCGTCCGTGACCCATTTTAGAAGAGACTTGGGGGTGTGCTTTCATAGCAGTCAGCGTCATAGCCGAGGGAAAACACAGTGTTGGAGCCGCACAGCAGCCCTGCTTAGTCATCTTGGTCATGACCCTTGGTTTGCATAGCATATTAGCAATGAATACACATCACCTAGACTGAAAATACTTTCTCAGAACAACTAGAAACTGTGCAAGTAAAATGCTCTCTTGTATGGTAAGTAATCAGAAGAGTGCAACATCAAAGGACATTCCTCCAGATAATGTTTATATAGGTGTCCACTTTTTATGGACTGTCGACAATTGACTATAGTTCCATTTGAGAATATATATTGTGCTTGATGACTTCACCTGCAAAAATCATGGTGATTATTAATCTTGGAATGATTAGGCACTCAGCTCCAAGCATATACAATACAAAATAAATCATCCTGCATCTGTTAGTGAAGTGATTTAAATACTTCTGGTGTCTAACTTTATTAGGGCTCGAACACGCAAAAGATTCCAATATGCTGTATCTAATCATTTGATCACTTGTTCTGGTATGAACCTAAGTTCCTAACAGATGACTGTATTTCCCACTGGGAAATTGTGGAATTTGTTATTTTCTTTTGCAAAAAAAAAAAAAAAAAACCCACAAATATTGTATCTAATGTGTTTGTTGTTTTCTCAAGACTGTGAGGAAAGTTTCCTCCTGATGTGTCTTCTTCACTCTCATCCTGTGTATGTATGTGTTTCTTGCTCTGTCACCAAGTAAATGTATGTATATATATGTGTCTTCTTCACTCTCATCCTCTGTGTGTATGTATGTGTGTCTTGCTCTGTCACCAAGTAAATTTACATATATATATGTAAACTGCTTTTTTTGCAGATTTTATTGAGGTATAATTGACAGTATATTAGTTTCAGGTGTACAACGTAATGAGTCTGTATTTTTCAAAATGATCACCACAGTAAGTAGAGTTAACATCCATCTGCATACATAGTTACACATTTTTTTTTCTGGTGATGAGGAATTTTAAGAACTCCTCTCTTAGCAGCTTTCACATATGCTAACACTATTATTAACTATAGTTGCCATGCTGTACATTACATCCCCATGACTTATTTATTTTGTAACTAGAAATTTGGACCTTTTGACCCCCTTCAACCAATTCATCCCCCTCCCAGACTCCACCTCTGGCAACCACTAATGTGTTCTCTGTATCTATGAGGTGATTTTTTTACCTTTATCATTATTTTTTAATTTAGTTTTTATTTTATATTGGAATAGAGTTGATTTACAATGTTGTGTTAGTTTCAGATATACAGCACAGTGATTCAGTTATATGTATACATGTATCTATTCTTTTTCAGATTCTTTTCCCGTATCGGTTACTACAGAATATTGAGGAGAGTTCCCTGTGCTATACAGGAGGTCCTTGTTGATTATCTATTTTGTATATAGTAGTGTGTATCTGTTAATCCCAAACTCCTAATTTATCCCTCCCACCTTTCCCCTTTGGTAACAAGTTTGTTTTCTATGTCTGTGAGTTTGTTTCTCTTTTGTAAATAAGTTCATTTGTGTCATATTTTAGATTCCACATAGAAGTGATATCATATGATATTTGTCTTTCTCTGTCTGACTTACTTTACTTAGTATGATGATCTCTAGGTCCATCCGTGTTGCTGCAAATGACATCATTTCATTCTTTTTTCCGTTGTATGTATGAACCACATCTCCTGTATCCATTCATCTGCTGATGGATATTTCAGTTGCTTCCATACCTTGGCTATTGTCAATAGTGCTGCAGTGAACATTGGGGTGCATGTGTCTTTTTGAATTAGCTTTTTCTCTAGATATATGCCCAGGAGTGGGATTGCTGGGTCATATGGTAGCTCTCTTTTCAGTTTTTGAAGGAACTTCCATACTGTTCTCCTTAGTGGCTGCACCAATGTACCTTCCCACCAACAGTGTAGGAGGGTTTTCTTTTCTCTGCACCCTCTCCAGCATTTATTGTTTGTAGACTTAATGATGATGGCCATTCTGACAGGTATGCGATGTTATCTAATTGTGGTTTGATTTACATTTCCCTGATGATTAGTGATGTTGAACATCTTTTCAACATCAACATGTACCTGTAGGCCATCTGTATATCTTCTTAGGAAAAAGGTCCATTCAGATCCTCTGCCCGTGTTTTAATTGGATTGTTTGGGTTTTGCTATTGAGTTGTATGAGTTCTTTATATGTTTTGGATAGTAACCCATTATGAAATGTTTGATTTGCATATATTTTCTGCCATTCAGTAGGTTACCCTTTCAGTTTGTTGATTGTGCCCTTTACTGTGCAGAAAATTTTTAGTTTGATGTAGTCCCAATTATTTATTTTTTGCTTTTGTTTCCTTTGCTTTTGGAGTCAGATCCAGAAGAATTGTCACCAAGTCTGAAGTCAAGGAGCTTCCCGTGTATGTTTTCCTCTGGCAGTTTTATGGTTTCAGGTCTTTAATCCATTTGAGTTAATGTTTGTGTATGGTGTAAGATAGGGGTCCAGTTTCATTCTTTTGCAAGTGGTTGACCAGTTTTCTCAACACTGATTATGGAATAGAGGGTCCCTTCCTTATTGTATGTTCTTGACCCCTTTGTCATAAATTAACTGGCCATACACAGGTGGATTTAAACCACTTTATATGCCTAAAAGATATTTCTTCTTTTAAAATTTAATTTTCATTGATTTTTACATCTGTATACCTCTGCACTAAACACACTTGCAAGATGGCATATTTATCTCTGAAAAGGAGCACCACTAAATTTTTAAATGTGCAATAGAAATTGATACCACATGTGAATCCACACTTCTAAGAATTGTATTCCACAATTCCAAATACGTCCATTTTGCAGTTTCGACTTTCAAAACCCAGCATAGTGGAATTCACCTAAAATGGTACTAAATTATTGATGTGGGTTGTTTTTGTTTTTGTTTTTGTTTTTTTGGCATGCTTGTCTGAAGTGGCTCAGAATAGATCAAAAACTTCTCTGAGGGCAGTTGGGTCCCTGATCTCAGATCCCTTCAGCACAGCGCACACTTGGAAGGCTCTGGACCAGTGCAGCGTGCTCACAGTAATTGACTGCCTAATGGAAAAGCACTGAGCCCCTGGAGTTCCTCTTTTCTGCAAACGCATCTTTCTGTCTTCTGCCAAGGTATTTGTCTTCATCCACTTTCTCCTAGAGTCAACAGAGCCAGCGTGAGCAGAATATAAATGCACACTCATTTCAGAAAGGACTCTCTGTTCCTAACAAGCAGAGGATACACCATTTTCTTTAGCTGAGAGCTGGACCGAATCTCCAGACATCCATTGGTCTCGTGTTACAGTGAAAAGGTAGAAGGAGTTGGCTTCAGGTTTGACCTTCCACTCTGGAATCCCCACTATTTATGTTCATCACACAGGTATCTGCAGAGCCACCACTGTGTGCTGGCTACATGTTCAGACCATGGTTACGCAGGTGGAAGGACTTCGTCTTCATGCATATATTCTGATACTTTAATTTCTGGCAACAGAACGATGCCAAATGCACAAGAGCCTTGGCAGCCCAAATGCACTCTCTCTGCCTTGTTCAAATATGTGCTAGCATTTAGGTTAAAATAGTTAAGTCCTTAGCTATTATTATCATTGGATTCCTGGGGTGCTAGCTGGTGTCCGTCATCTACTTTTATCATGAGTTTCATATGGATCATATGCAAAATAGAATTATGCTCAATATATTTAAAGAAATGAAAGAAGGAGGACATGAAAATACTTGGGTATTTCAAAAGTTACCCTGGTTATGACAAAGGATGGAAAACTAGAAAGTGAGGTTACAGAATATGGAGAATGGAATGAAAAGATCTAAAATATACCTTACCTACTCAAGGAGATAAAGTGAGAAACAATGGGGAGGGGGATGAAGCTATCTTTGTAAAGACGTCACCTAAGGATTTTGCCAGATTGATTAAGGACACCAATTTTTAGTTGAAAAGCCTGAACAAATGCAACCATGGTAAGTAGAAACTAACTGAGATCTAGAAACTACAGATTTTAAATTCAGAATACCAAGGCAAAGAAAAGACCTAAAAAGTAGGAAAAGATTAAGAAAAAAATGAACATAGGAATAACGATTAGTCTGACATCAGATTTCTGAGCAGTAATGTCAACCTAGATTTCTAAATTTGGAAAATATATCCTTCAATAGCAAGGACAACATAAAGATATTTTAAGTCAAAGAGATGGCCTTAGAATTTACGTTAACGATGACAGCAAGGTCTCAATGAGGCTTTTAATGTTATTTTAATAACAGTGGCAAATCTCAAGAGGAAGGAGCATAATCTTAGATTAAAGGGCTGAGACGCAAGGAGAAATGAAGACTATTGAGAGGGGTAAAATGTGGAGCTACATTGGAACAAACGCTGTCTTTATGGGTTAAAAATAAGAATGTCTTACGGAAATGAAAGTACAAGATCTACCTAAATGTATATGACAGCACCAGCTTATACGTTGGAAAGAGAATGTCTGCATTTTACAATTCTAAGATCCTTGTGATGTCTAGCAAAAGGGGAAGTCTGTTGTTTACATTCAGACCTCAATTAAAGCATGTTTGGCCAAAGAAAAAAAAAAAGCTATAGGATCATCTGTGATACAGAACAGATAACAGGAAAAATGGGAAAAGAAAAAATAATCCAAAAATCAAACAGCAAAATAGACCACATGGGAAGAATAGAAATAGAAAATAAGTATTTAGAAATAACAGAAAAAGATAGGATATATTTTGCTTAGCACGAACCCTCCACTCTTGAAAACAAGGCAATTTCTCTGAAACGCTCACGGGGAGCCTGCATAGGCAATGAAGGAAAAGGTGCAGGGTTCATGGAATTGAGAAGACACCGTTTGCCGTGAGTTGACCACATGGCCATGGGTATGGCTTGAAGATGGCAGGTGGTCCCAGACCTGATGGTCTCCATGAAACTTGCAGAGATATGAATGCTAAGGAAACAGGGCTTCTGTATTGCTTTGTATTTGTGATTTTCTCTGCATCAGTAAGAAGGAGGGAGAGCAGGGGTTGTAAGACACATTGGAGAACAATGGAAGATCTATTTGAAAAAGGAGCGTGTGCAGGGAAATCTGCTCCTCATGGGAGAGCAGTTCCCTGAGTACAGCCCAGGGGCTTGTGAAAGAAGACAAGATGGGAGGGAAGGGTTTGGGGTAGGAGATTAGAACCCAGACAATATGGAAATAAACATGCAGAAGATCCTTAGTGTGTGATGCCAACACAAATGAGACTAAAGATAAGATACTGTATCCACTAGAGTTTCTCCACTCAAGACACAGCTGGATGATATGGCATCAACTTTCATGTCTTTTTTCTAGCTTCAACATGGCAGACTTTTAAATAGCTTGATGACCCAGCTAGATGAAATGACCAATTGTTTCATACGGTGAAAACAATAAAAAGGTCAATGCAGTTTAAAATCAGACTTTCTTCCACTAAGTTAAGTTTCAGTGCTGTGAATTAAGTAAATGTGCTGTTTTTTAATCGGATAAATTAGTCATAGGACATGTTTTGCTTCATGATACTGCTGGCACCCCAAGTTTCCAACAATGTGTAGGATATTTTGAGGGTCACTGTGTCCTGAGGGGCAATTGAATTCCTCACTTGTGAGTATCGGTTGAGCTGGAAGGGCTAATCCACATTTGGATCTCTGACTTAGTAGATGGTTCAGCTCACTACAGGCATCTTATTTTATTTTTTATTTATTTTATTTATTTATTTTATTTTATTTGTTTTTCTGGCTGCCTCGGGTCTTAGTTACGGCATGTGGGGTCTTTGTTGAGGCATGTGAGATCTTTCTTCACGGCACAGGCTTTTCATTGCGGTGCACGGGCTTCTTTCTAGTTGTGGCGCATGGGCTCCAGGGTGCATGGGCTCTGTAATTTGTGGGAGGCGGGCTCTCTAGTTGAGGCGTGCGAGCTCAGTAGTTGTGGCGCACAGGCTTAGTTGCCCCGTGGCATGTGGGATCTTAGTTCCCCAACCAAGGAACGAACCCGCGACCCCTGCATTGGAAGGCGGATTCTTTACCACTGGACCACCAGGGAAGTCCCCAGGCATCTTATTTTAGCAAGGCTCTTGAAATTCCCTTTATAAAAACACACGGACAGCATCATTCTGAAGCAGGCAGTCATCCCATGCCTCCTATGGGAGTTTCGATGTCCCGCCCATCACATTTCTCCTGGCTGCTGGAAAGATCATCTACGCCATGCTGAGGTGTCCTTTGTAGAATTGGCCACTTTGCTCTGTGATGTTTGCCACCCTGATAAGTCAATACGTACTCTGCAGCTCACCTGCAAAAACCAGACACACACCTCAGCCTTCAGTAGAAATATTCAGGGATACTGTCCAACAGTCCCTCACAGGACTGGAGCTCCAGCATTTAGGCACTTAGTGAATTCAATAATGGTGGTGAAATGCCAGTTTTCTACCCAAAGACTTCATCTCACAAGACCACTTTAGCAGTATCCTCTGAAGGTGATTTCAGACGGTTTAAATTTTAGACAGATACACTCTTAGTAGCAAGACATTGCTAATTCATTTCACACTTCTGATACCTTGATGATATCAGTTTACCTTTTTGAGTGTCATTTATTTTGGCAGTTATACCTTCCAATACTTCCATTGGTGAAATTTGATATTATTGTGTCTAATTATTTTACGTGTGTTTTTTACCTGGTTCCTCTGGGGTAGAGACTAATGGAATTTTGTGTCTTATCTATTATAAGTTTTAGGTTTTTTTTTTTTCTTGTTGAACTCACTAAAGTGATGAGTAACTGTAATTAGTTGGTTTATGCTTTATTAAATGACTTTGAAAAGTCAGGAATGAATACAAAACCCCTGCTCTTATGTGATGTGTCTGTGTGTGTATGTTTTTGTAGCAGTAGCAGTAGTAGTAAAAAGGGTGATTTCAGGGTATTCAAATCTCTCTAACCCAGTGGACTGGGCTGAAATGCAATTCAGTTAAAGTTGATAGATTATTACAGCAAAAAACAATGATTTCCCAATATTCCCATGTCTAGTTGTTGTCTCTCCTTTTAATCATCAATATTAAATATTTGATAAAGCGTTCATTGAGTATTTAGAGTCTATGAAGCATTATGGAAATACAACAACAAAAATAAGACAGCTCCTGAGTCTAAAATGTAAAAATATGAGAATAAAGACAATACATGAACCATCTAGAAAGAAAAAAGCATGTAGCAATCAAAACAAACGATATTTTAAGTAAGAGTGTTTAGAGATGAATAGGATTATTGGATGACGGTCTTTTCTTAGAGATCCAATGTAACCACATCTTTTAAAACATTGTAGCTACCAAAGAGAGAAAAGAAATCAAGAAGTCCTTTCCCACAGAATTGGAAACCATCTTAGAGACTAGCACACAGGCAACAAAACTCAATTGCAAACGTATCGCTCTTCCATTCCTCCGAGTCTAATGTAGTAGTTGATATTTCTCCAATGCTTACTAATAGAAAAAAATCTATTACAACGTTGATGTCTAGTTCTTATGAAATAATTATTGCCCCAAATATTTTGTATGTGTACACCTGACTTCAGTATTGAAATTGAACTACCCTTGATAGAATCTGGCTTAAATGTTTATAGACTTCATAGTGTCAGGCTATGTGCGTTGCACATATTGGGACCTTATTGAACTTTTAAAGATTTTTTTTTTTTTTTTTTTTGCAGTACGCGGGCCCCTCACTGTTGTGGCCTCTCCCGTTGCGGAGCACAGGCTCTGGACGCGCAGGCTCAGCGGCCATGGCTCACGGGCCCAGCCGCTCCGCGGCATGTGGGATCCTCCCAGACCGGGGCACGAACCCATGTCCCCTGCATAGGCAGGTGGACTCTCAACCACTGTGCCACCAGGGAAGCCCCTAAAGATATTTTTAATCAGAAATAAGATCTATGCCTTAAGTCATATAATAATTACATATAATAATTATAATAACCTGTAAGAAGTTTCCTTTAATTTTCTACTAAGTAGTACTTAACTCGTGTTTATTTTTAAGAAGGAGGAAAAAAAGGACAAAGTGAAGATTTGGGTTAGAAGAGAAACACAAAAGTGAATTTAGCTTCAGAGAGGAATAACCACATCCAAAGAGGGGTGCCCACAATTTGTTAATGGCAATGGGTGTGTGTGTGGGGGGGGTTATAGGTACACGTCTGTGTGTGTGTGTGTGTGTGTGTGTGTCTGTGTGTGTGTGTGAGAGAGTATGAAGGTGAAGGCAACGTTTTGAGCCAGGGTACTTCCTGGGGATGAATATCTCCAATTACACCACCTCTGCGGGGCGAATGTGTGCTGTGGAGCTAAGCAGGAAACATGGTTCAGCTTTTGTTCCAGTTGGGAAGAGCGTCCTTGCGTATGGGGATAGTGGGCGTCTGTAATCACAGCCCACATGAGGGCAGCAGACCCTCTTTCCAGTTATTCTCTCAAATCATGAACGTGCAAGAGCGGTATCTATTTTCGAGAAAGAAAATATGTCCAAAGTTTCATTCCAAGACTTTAGAAAGAATGCCAATAAACGTTTAGCACAGGCAATGCTTAAAGAACCGACACACTCAACTTTTAAATCTAGTATTAGCAGATGAGTAGATGTACGCTTTTCTGCACATTTTAAGAATTGGTGCAGTTTCGAAAATGTAATTCAGTTCATTGTAGGAGTTTCTAATTTATAGCTAAAGAGAATGAGGCACAGTCTAAGACTGTAGCATTTTATCTCATTTAGATAAGAAAATATCTGAAAATACTGAGATTTTAAGTTTAAACAAAATATTGACCTTTGAAGTACTGATGGTCTTGAGAGAATTTGTAGTTTTTTTAAAAAAAATTTCCCAAGCATCTCTGTCTAAATCCAAATGACATCTATGGTAATGTTCTACATATATATATATATTTTTTTTCTTGGTTCTTTCTCCTAAAGTCTGCCATACAGTGTATATAAATTTAATACTTTTTAAGTCATCTTAACTTGTTGCCCACTTGAGAAATTCAGATCCTGATGGCTCCTTTTCATTACTTGCAAAAATCACTATGCTGTCTGTCACCTGTGTTATTAGTCAGCTGATGACCCATGGACACATTGACATGAATATGATAGTATTTCAATCTTAGCTCTGTCATTGATTTCATATCAAATCTGCATCCGTCTGGAGCTGCATTTGCCCACCCCTGCAGTGGTCAGCTAGCCAACATTTAATGCAGTTTGCTCGCTCGCTTGTTTTTCCTCTTCATATTCACAAATCCAGTAGATCTTTACCAATCAGAGAAGCAGCAGGACAGGCAAGACCTTAATTTACAATGACTCTTTTCCATTTGTTAATAACCATTTAAAATTTGCTCAATGAATATTAATTTTTTTTTTTTTTGGTGGTTCGCGGGCGTCTCACTGTTGTGGCCTCTCCCATTGCAGAGCACAGGCTCCGGACGCGCAGGCTCAGCGGCCATGGCTCACGGGCCCAGCCACTCCGCAGCACATGGGATCTTCCCGGACCGGGGCACGAACCCGTGTCCCCTGCATCGGCAGGCGGACTCTCAACCTCTGCGCCACCAGGGAAGCCCGAATATTAATTTTTATATGCAGATAGAATAGTTAACAGACATTCATAAATATATGACCAAGTGGCCTTTAGCTTTTTATGGACATATAACCTAAATACTGAAAAGTATGAAAACCAAGTGACCAACTGGATAGGTTAACATAAAGAGAACACACCCATGTAGTAACCGTCCAGGTCAGTAGGTAGAATTTGAACAGGACGGCAGAAACGTCTTTCACACGCCTCTGTCGTCACTACCCACTTCACCCTCTACACACGTAATTGCCTGCAGTAAAGTCTGCCGGTTCTCAGACCTTATAAAAATGGAGCAATACAGTTTGCTTTGCTTTTTGTGCCTCCTTTTACTCAATATTTCTCAAGATTATTCATGCTGTTGGTTCCAGCTCTGCATGATTGGTTTCATGGCTCTATAATACTTCATTGGCTTCATGTCCTACAATGTACTCATTCATTCTATTAATAGAGTCACTAGCTATCTGGGTTGTTTCCAGTTTGGAACAATTATAAATAGTGGTACTCTGGACTCACATGCATGGACTTTATCCCTAGTAACTTAGTATTTTCAGTGCTATTTTACATGGTAAGTATAACGAGTTATTAGATTCGTTTTTCCTCTTGTAGATGGCAGAGACGGATGTTTGTGTACTGCGCAGCATTCCCCCTAATTTTAGTATTTTGTGGATTCTCTGGCTTGTTGACTGTCGTAAGTCTGTCGCCTATTAATCTTTTTTTTTTTTTTTTTTTTTTTTTTTGCGGTACGTGGGCCTCTCACCGCTGTGGCCTCTCCCGTTGCGGAGCACAGGCTCCGGACGCGCAGCCTCAGCGGCCATGGCTCACGGGCCCAGCCGCTCCGCGGCATGTGGGATCTTCCCGGACCGGGGCACGAACCTGCATCCCCTGCATCGGCAGGCGGACTCTCAACCACTGCGCCACCAGGGAAGCCCAATAATTTTTTTTTTCTAAAAACTCTCAGAACTTTGTAGTCTTTTCTGGGCAGGAGGTACATTCTCAAATATAATATTAAATAGATGCAGGGTTATCTTTTTCTCTGAATGCTTCTGATTCCTGCGGAATGTTGAGAAGTTAATCCTTTATGAAGTAAAAGAAGCCCCCTCGGGCTTCCCTGGTGGCGCAGTGGTTGAGAATCCGCCTGCCGATGCAGGGGACACGGGTTCGTGCCCCGGTCCGGGAGGATCCCACGTGCCGCGGAGTGGCTGGGCCCGTGAGCCATGGCCTCTGAGCCTGCGCGTCCGGAGCCTGTGCTCCGCAACGGGAGAGGCCACAGCAGCGAGGGGCCCGCGTACCGCAAAAAAAAAAAAAAAAAAAAAAAAAAAGAAGCCCCCTCATAGCGTTAGTCTGGTAAAAACGTTCCTGTAAATTAATCAGGGACTGGTGTTCGTTTGGGGAGTAGGTGGATGTTTAAGCATTTACCAAAGTAGACAGAAGAGTATAATGAATATACTCACCGCTGAACTTCAGTTATTATCAATTTAGAACCAGCGTGTTTCAACTACCCTCCCCTCTCCTGTCACCACCGTGGAAAGTGTCACACATTGTAGCTAATTATTGAGGGCCATTAATGAGTAGAGTTTCAGGACTAGTGTCTTCTTGCCTGTATTGGGCTGTTTCATTATTTATATGAATAGTCTGTGGGCTGTAAAATGACACATTTTATTCCATTATCATTTTCTTCAATCTCTGTCTGAGATGTTATCCCATGTTTCAATATACTGTTGGCTGTTTCTCCTTTTCTTTCTCTCTTCCTGACCAGCCTTGTCAGTGCTTTTCCCATATTACTGTTCCCATATGCCAATATTTTAAATTTTATTTGCTATACTGTTGATTTTCTCTAGCATTCCACTGCAGACCGTGTGATTATTTTCTTCTCTGCGTTTACTTCTCAGTCCTTCTTTCTATTCTCTTTGTGTTTAATGTGGGGTTTCCAACTTATAATTATTTTTGTCTTTTATATTTCCTCGTTAAAATGAGTCATAGTGAAATTAAATAATTAAAATGAGTCCCCTTCACTCACACTTCACGTGCCTTGGTATATGATGTTGTCGGTGTCTTTGGATTCTGCATATTTTCCAAGTTCTATGATATTTTTCTTTGGACCCCCTGAATCGTTCAGAAGCGTGTGTTTCATGATGCAAGCATATGATCTGTTTTTCCCTGGTGTTTTGTTATCATTTTATATTTATTTTGTTGCTGTGCGTTAGAGCGTGTGTACTGGTTAGTGCAGTAAGTTTGCACATTGTTCCGGGTATGCAGTGTTCTGGAAAAGCACATCAGTACCGTCCTTTTCACATTCTAAGTTGTATCTGCATCTCTTTTCTAAATACTTTTCTGCTTGTCAAACCTTTTCAGAGAAAGATTTATTTAAACCTAAGGCAGATTTTGGATTTGCCAGTTTTTCTGTTTACTTTTGGCTGTGTCGTGTGTGTGGCGGGGAGAGGGAGGGAGAGAGCTTTGCTATTTTGTTAGGTGAAAGCAAGATCAGAATTCTGGTGACTTTTGTTTCTGCCTTTTCTTTATTACAAATTTCTGCACGTTTTCTTGGTTTCCAGCTCTGCGACTCTGATAGCGCCTTGCTGGAGAAATGGCAACCCTCGGGCTCCGAGACATCTGAGATGAGGTTTGGTGTTTCATTATTAAAAATAATAAGACTTCTCTGTCCAGAAGGCTTGCTACACGGTATCATAACTAACATAGAGAGCAGTCTGTCGTCACAAAGTACCTGATTCTAGCTGGATGCAGCCTCTTACTGGCTGCCCTCTCCCCGCACGGGTTCCTGAGTAATTGAGATGTAGACAGAGTTATCGGCATAAACAAGTTATCCCTGCTTCAAGAGGATGAAGTATAAGACTCTGGGGATTTAGGTAGATAAAAATTGCCACATTTTTCTGCACAGAGAACGCACACCGACACACACACACTTCCCATAAATACGGTATCGAATGTGAGTATGGACTTCACGCAACATACAGGACACACGCATGCCAACACATGCCCATGATTTCATATGACACTATTATTTACAGAACGATCTGTTAATGCTGGTAGTTACCAGCCTCAAACATTTCTGCTTCAATGAACAAGGTACAGCCATTCATCATCACAGAAGCTATAGGCAGCGGCAAAAATCCACGCTTTTTCTCTGGCTTACGATAGCCCTCTCCGTTGGAGAGTCAACCTCGATTGTGGGGAAACCCCAGCTGTGGGCCCCTCCCCAGGAGGAGCTGCTTCTCCAGGAAAGAGTTGTTTCTCCTTTCTGTACACCTGTGTTCCGTCCTCTGACTCCGTATTTCATTGCTCTGAACCGCTGCAGCATCCGTTCTAGGATTGCCTGGTTTCTCCAATAGCTGTCCAAGTGGTTAATGCATAATATTGGGATGGATGTGTATGCGTCCATTTATAGATATGTGGTGGGCAGGTACAAGTAAGAGGAAGTGACCCTGGGTCAAAGGGGGCTCTATCCATTGACCGGCATCCTTAAAAGAGAAGGGAGAGAAGCGGTAGATACAGAGACACAGAGGGGCCCTGTGAAGACAGAGGCAGAGATGGGAGGGAGGCGACCAGAAGCCCAGGGATGCCTGGAGCCCCCGGAAGCTGGAAGAGGCAGGAAGGACCATCCCTCAGAGCCTCTGCCGGGATCATGGCCCTGCCCACACCTTGATTTCTGACCTCTGTCCTCCAGAACCATGAGGGAATACATCTCTGTTGTTTTAGACATTTCTCTAATTTTAAGCCACCAACTTTGTGATAATATGTTGTAGTAGCCACAGGAAACTCATACAAGATACGTACATGAACATATATGTATGTTCATACACACACACATTTTTATTATATATTTATACATTTCAAAATTTATTGTGTATAATATATATATTCCTTTTGTTTACAGAATTACTTTGCCAACACCTATCCAGTGCTTAATTGATAGTATGTGTGACGGATATATGTGTGTACACACACACGTGAACACACATAGTGAAAATACACATTATTGGAATGGGATCTGGAAAAGGTTAGGAACCAAGGCGGTTACCAGACGTTTGTTCCTTTCCAAAATGTCCATAAGACATTTGTTTCACTCTAAACGATTCTTGATATCTGGTCCTGTCCAAAACATCCATGAGCATATTTGGTCCCTGCCAAATGGTTTTAGACAGGACCAAACGTCAAGGACCTTTTGGTGTGGACCAAATGTCTTATGGACGTTTTGGACAGGATGAAATACGATGAGGTATCAGGACATTTTGGGGTGGCTCCAATGTCTTAGGGACCTTTTGGATGGGACCAAATATGACCAGATATCAAGGACGTTTTGGTGTGGACCCAATGTCTTAGGGAACTTTTGGACAGGACCAAATATCCTAAAATAAGCAAGGCAGCCTTTTTCACATTCTTCAGCTTCTCTTTGCACATCAGATCCACTAGGCTTCCCCACGTGTATGCTTCTGCTCATATCAAGAACCACCCTTAGACGAATTAGTCACAGGTTAGGGTGACGTAATAAAAACCCATCCCTTAGTGAGTGGCCGCCAACTCAAGCATCCCGTTGCCCCAGCCACTCTCTGCCCTCCCCATGAGTAGTAATAATGGCCTCTCCATTCTCTCCATCCCTGTGACGGGGTTTGCCTTCCTTAGAGCGTTGTCACAGAAAGACTGATTTTGTCGGCTGATTGCCAAGGGATTACAAGTACCACTTTCCCCCAGCAAGTGGGGAAGCAGCAGATGTGCTGTAGATGCTCACTAAAATGTTTACTGAAGCGAGGCACTGCTCCTGAGGGAAGTTCCTCAGGGGAACCATGCTCTGTATACATGGGCTTCTCCAAAATATTTCACCCCTAACTGCCCCTCACGCTATGCTGGGACTCATGTATACGAGAAACCCTGGCTTCTGCCCTCCGGAGTTTAAACGTTATTCAAGTTATAGGAGGTTGCACAAAATGTAATAATAACAAGGATAATAGTACTTGTTGCTATACAAGTACAAATACAAGCACTTGTAAAAACATATAGTTATTAGACAAGGAAATGTATTTTGGATGTGCTTAAACAGATAGATGTAGAAAAATGACCTTAAAGAGGATTGGGTTTAGAGAATTGTACACTTAATCTGAAGCCATGTATTTAAGTAGAGCAGTTACCCTAGTGATGGGGATTCCAGAAAAGATGGGGGGGTTGTTTAAAGGGCACTTTCACTGAAGGAGTACAAGGCAAAGGTTGGAGAAACTGATTGCACAGAAATATAGGAGAAGAAACTTGGTGGTACACATCTACAGAAGCCTGAGATGGGAGGAATTTCAAGGAAGACCTGGTTACAGTTCTGAATCTTTTCAGGGCTATTCAGAGGAAAAGTTCACTGAATGTAATGAACCCCAGACTTTGCAGTCTCTGTATGAAGATAGTTGCAGGTAACTTTTAATGACTGTGTACACCGTGCCATGCTTGTTGCCAGCAATTTTACACACATTCATTGATAACACATCAGTTGTGCAAGACGAGGGACATCACTAAGCAGGCTCGCTTGGGGGCGGCCCTTTCCCCCCAGCCCCGCGGAGAAAGAATCTCCTTTCTTTCTTCTCACCCCACTGCCCTTCTTTCAAATATCAGAACCTGCAGCATTCTTTATTCCTCAACAGCAGACGTTACTCAAGTTCTGAATTAACAAGTGCACTTTGAAATTCAGCTGCAGAGACTCAAAGCAGAGAGGAATTCATGAACACGGCTGGAGATCTTAACAACCCTCTCTCGGTAAAGGAGAGACGTGAAATCAGTAGGTTATAAATAGGTACGATTGTAAAAGCCTATTAACCAAATACTTGTAATTCTCCTTTCTAAAGCCTTACATCCACAATTCTAGAATACACGTCCTTTAGAAGGCGCACGACGTAGTCACCAAAATAGACCATATTCGGGATTATCAAGCAAGATTCAGTAACTTTCAAAGGAATAAAATCATGCAGAGTTGTTTTCTCTGAACACACACATGCACAGCTAAAACATCCTACATACTTGGTATGGAGAAAATTCGCATTAACTAATTTATCCAACAGTGAATAAACGTGGACATTAGAAAATATTTGAACTGAAAAAGGATGAAAATGCAACATAACGAATTTTTTCAGAGGTAGTGAAAACAGTGCCGAAGGTAATCGTTTTAAAATACTATTAGGTTGGCTAAAAAGTTCGATCCGGTTTTTCCGTAAGATCTTACGGACAAACCCGAACGAACTTTTTGGGCAACCCAAGATTTATTAGTTATGTGAGACTGGGCTTTGGAAGAGACGTTTGTAGCCGAGGAAACAAAAACTGAATCTGTGGCGTACAGATGGCACTCAGTGGCGTGACACTGTATGAGATCACCCAAGGAGGGATTGCCAGAGAGAGAGATGTCGGAAGTCTGAGACTTAGATCCTGACAATATTAAGAGGTCAGGGAACAGAGAAGGAAATCACAAAGGACACTGAGAAATAGCAGTGGGCATGGGAGAAAAAAATCAAAAGGAGCCAGTGCAGCTGTCACACGAGAATAAAGACATTGTCATCCCGAAGGCCAAGTTGCAAAAGAGGTGAACTCTTGCGAGATGGAGACCGAGAATCGAAAATTGGATTCAGCTCCATGACGTTATTAGTGAGGTTTACACGAATAACTTCTAGACAGTGGAAGCTGCAAAACCCTGCCTGGATTGTCTTTAGGACAGAAGGGGCTGGTGCAGGTGTCCCAGGCGTGTGAGTAGAAACAATTCCTTTGGAGGAATTTCGCAGTGCGTGGCAGCAAGAAGGAGCGGATGTGAGTTGGTCGGGAAAGTGGGATCAAGATATTTTTCTAAGGTGGGAAATCTGGCAGCTTTTTTGTGGATGGGAGGAATCCACTTGGGAATTGGTGCAGAATTTGTATCCTTCAGAGCACGAGGAGGGAGGGAATCCTTGCTCAGATGGAGGGGTTGTGTTTGGAAAGGAGGAGGGTGGCTAGCATCCGTCTCCGTTCAGAGTATGTGGTTTCAGATGTGGGTACCTCGGTGGCGATGCAGGTAGAAGCCCATGGATGCTTTGGTCTGCTTCCAGGTTCTTGAAGAAACGCAAAGCAAAATCTTCAGCTGATTGAGGGGGTAAGTCTTAGGGGGTAAGTCTTAGGATTCTAGGAGAGGAAAGCACAAAATATCTATCAGAGGCATTTGGAGGATTACTAGACTGCCTAATTAAACTGGGGGAACCTGGACTCCCCACTTGGCATTTACTATCACAAATGTAAAGTCACAGTGGTTGGTGTGGTTATGTTCATGGTGGCCAGTGGGGTGTAGATGGAGTTGTATTTAATCAGACCTGGGGGTAGAAGCTAGTGTAATAAAATGAGAGAGAGGCCAGGGATTCAGGGAGTAAGTTTAGGAGTGATGATGGTGTTTTACCACTGGATTTTGGTGGGGAAACGGGGTCAAGAAAGGTGAGTTTCAGTGAAAATTTAGTAGCTTCGATGGATTGGTGAAGCCGGTGAAGTGAATGGTTTTTGGAAATGGATTGGGGAGTTAGTGGTGAGCTGGAACAGCTGAGGTTCAAGATGAGAAAGCAGTTGTAGGCTTGAACTTACGGAGGACGGGTGCTTATTGGAAACGATCATGTGTAGGGACTTAGGTTAGGTGGAGGAAAAGCATCATTGCAGGTAAGATTTCAGAGAGCCTAAGGGCAAGGGTAGTGAAAGGATCAGGTGAATGTATATATAAATATTAAGAATTAGCTCAGCAGAATTGGAGCCCATGACAATAAAGCAAGAGGCAGAATGTTGAGAAATGAGAGGGACGGATTTGGGTGTCAGGAAAAGAGAATAATATGATGAAATGGATTATAAGAGCATGTAAGTGTATGGGAACAAAATTGTCCACCCCAAAATGTGTGTCTGACGTGAGGATTATTTTAGAATGATTATTTTAAAAAGCAGAAGACTCAGGAAGTCTTTCTTTAGGCAACTAAGGGGAGGTAACCCCTTAGTTGCCTAAAGAATTTAGATAGAGGGCTTGTTCCTGGAATGGAGCGTCACCAGACATGTCTGCAAAGAATGTGGACCATGCGGGGTGGGGAAACTCAGCAGGGCCTGGAGATGAGTCCACTCCGTGTCCCACTGTCTCTGCAGGCCCAGCAAACACTTGTTTACAAACGTTGGCTTCTCCGTCTCCATGGGAATGCCCTCCTCCCCTTTGAGGTCCCAAGCCAATACCCCAAGAGCCTCTTTTGTCTATAGCTGAAGATGGTATTTAAGGTGCGGGTTTTGATCATTTTGGCACGTGACTCAGGGTCTCCGGGTCTCTCCTGTGGATACATGTTTTTCAACTTTGGTTTGATTTTCGCCTGTTCATCCGTCCCATGTCAATTTAATTCTTACATTTTAATCATAAGAACCTAGAAGGGTAGAGAAAAATGCCTTCCTTCCCCACAAAAGTGAGGTAATTGGATGACATGGGCTTTGAAGCTGGAGGATGGGCTGAGAGTGGCCATGGCAACAGGGCAGACACCGAATATTTCAGGGAACCGGATTGCAGGTGACTGGGGGGGGGGGCCGGCCTGAGGTCAGGCTCCTGCACCAGCTGAGACACCAGGATATGGAAAATTCGGGCCGTGAGCAGAATCGCGATTGCGTGCTGCTGACTAAGGAGGGCTGGATGTCTGAGGTCCCTTTGTCACCCGCGCCGACAGACCCAGGGGGCATGGGAAAAAGCAATGTCCTCTCCAGCACCTCAGCTCGGGATGGTTATGTGGCTCTGATTGTCCTTAAATCTCTAAAATTGCTCCTGTTTACATCTCTGTATTATTCTAAGCGTCCGTGGATGGCAGTTAAGAATCTCCTGGAAACACAGTATACAGCCAAGGCAAACAAAAATAACCAGCATTCCCCACTTTGAATTCACGGAGTTACTGCTATAGCAGGGTCTTACTGCTTCAAGTCCACTGAAGATTTTCTCCAGTAACTTGTGTTGTTTTTGTTCTCAGGACCTCCCCATAGCCCTGAATGATTATAGATCCCTCAGATTTGGTTGGAATACAAGAACTGCCTGATTTTTTTTCCTTGGCATATATCAAATCTCTTCCCATTTTTTTTTTAACTTTAGGATTCACAAGACTTTAACAAAAGATGTCAATATAGTTTTATCTTTGTGTTTCAAAAACCATCCAATTTATTATTTTTTTATTGAGGTATAGTTAATTTACAATATTGTGTTAGTTTCAGGTGTACAGCAGTGATTCAGTATATATATATATATATGTATATATGTGTCTATATATATATATATATTCTTTTTCAGATTTCTTTTCCCATATGGGTTATTATGGAATATTGAGTAGGGTTCCCTGTGCTGTACAGTAGGACCTGGTTGATTATCTAGTTTATATATAGTAGTGGGTCTATGCTAATCCCAAACTCCTAATTCCTCTTTCTCCTACCACCTCTCCTGCTAGCTGAAAGTTTGTTTTCTAGGTCTGTGAATCTATTTCTGAAAACCCATCCAGTTTACTTCTACATATAAGTAGATACACCACACAGCCAAGTTAAAAAAAAAAAAAAAGCAGAATAGTTTTATAGGCAAAGATGCGAAGTATATACATAGAGTGCCATGGAAAGTACAGCCTCCCTGTTTCTATACGTGTTGAAGGGAAAGTTAAATCCTGTACTGCATGGAATTTGGTATTCCGTAAGCTGATTTCCTCATCTTGCAGCAGAACTGAATACCAGGATGATGGGTAAAAACTCAAGACACGTTGGTGATGTTCTCGAGCAGAACACAGAACCCGCTCTCTGTGGGACAAAACTGGCCCGAAACACTATCCCTCAGAAATGTTGCGTAGAGGTGAATTGCCACCGGCTGGCACCAGGAGCTGCTGATTTTGCTACAAAAGGCTTCCAGAAACTGTCCCGGGAGCTGCTAGCGGAGAGCAGTCTGAAGCTCATCGGGCTGGCTCACCTTTGTCCCCTTGGCCCCAACACATCTGTTCCCTCCTGTGGTCCTTGTCGAAATCACTGCGATGGGCGTTAAAAGGACTCCTGGGATGTTAGGTCAAGAGTCTATGGTGCTACATACCAGAGACACACAGTCTGATTCTATGAATAGTATAATTACCATTTTTATTACCAACCAAGAAGGCAGATTAAGAGAGGATGGTATGTCTTATGCCATTTGCATACATACACATATGACGTATATATGCATACGTGTGTGTGTTTGAGTGTGCGTGTATATATACACATATTAATGTATATGTCTGTATGTATGTATATATACACACACATATACAGATATAATTTACACTTACTTGTAATTTACAATTCACATATCTTATCATTTACACTTAGATTTACAAAATTCTCCACCTCCTCAGAAGAAAAGATTTAAAACAGAAAGAAGAAATGATGCAATAAAAGTAGGTCCCACTAAAGACCTCAGTTTGCAGATTTCCCTGACATTTTCTCGTTGTCTGAGAATATTTTTTATCAAATAATTTGCAGCATTTAATTATATTTCTGTGCATTAGACATAGGGCAGACGTGAAAATAAAGATTGTCTGTGGGCTACACTTAGGTAAAGCTTTCACATTTTGCTAGGTTAGGTCTGTAGTAAAACTCATACATGTGTTCTAGTTTGGGGTTTTTCTAAAGATGGTTACTGTAAATCTTGATTCCATTGTAAATTTAATACAGTTACCAGATCCATCCATACCACTGTCTGTTAAAATATTTTTTTATTACTGCTGCTGAGATATGCAGTTAAATTTTGTTATTATCAACAATTAGCATAACCAAATACTAACCATTCAGGACACAGGAGAGAAGGACTCAAGTAAAAAATATGCTGAAACATGTTTTTGTATGTAGTGATATTATTAACCATCCTCATTCTAGACAAGGACTACACAGTGTTACAAATAATTAATGATAATCTAGTGAAAGAAACACAGTAACATGGTACTGCATATAGACATGCCAACGAGTTTAATCATGAACCTCATGCATCTCCTTTTTATATTTTCTTATAAGGCAGTACATTATTAGACTGACTTTTCCACTCTATCATATAGTTTTATTACTATCCCTGCTGTCACAGTAAATTACCAAGTATTATAAAGATAATATAACCAGTTTTGTCCCACGGGTCTTTACAATAATAGTTTTCCTTTATGAAAATGCCATAATTTGACAGATAAGTGTATGGTAGAGTTCCTAGTTGGATCGAGGCAAAAATATAAATGTAAGTGTATACAATTTTAATGATGCATACACACATATAAATAGGAATATTTCTAACAGTATTATATAGCTTGCTTCGTTTTAATTTTGTTGAGATAATTGGTAAGTAGATTGAAAGGTGACCCACGGCTTACGGGGAAGTCAGATAACTTTCTCATGACAAATCTGAAGGTTTTTTTGTTTTGTTTTATTTTTGGCTGTGTTGGGTCTTCATTGCTGCATGCGGGCTTTCTCTGGTTGTGGCGAGTGGGGGCTACTCTTCGTTGTGATGCGCGGGCATTCTCATTGCGGTGGCTTCTCGTTGCGGAGCATGGGCTCTAGGTGCGCAGGCTTCAGTAGTTGTGGCACGCGGGCTCAGTAGTTGTGGCGCACAGGCTCTAGAGCGCAGGCTCAGTAGTTGTGGCACACAGGCTTAGCTGCTCCGCAGCATGTGGGATCTTCCCAGACCAGGGCGCAAACCCGTGTCCCCTACATTGGCAGGCAGATTCTTAACCACTGCGCCACCAGGGAAGCCCCAGTCTGAAGTTTTTAAATTGGTTTATTACAATGTTCAGCAATCCAAGCACAGAATGCTTCATTATGTATTTGTAGGTTGGCTTTGTTGTGTTTTCCCAGATACTGTTACGGCTTTCTTGTGTGTTGGCTTTATTAAATCGTTGTATGCCAGTGAACCTATAATACAGTTTGTGATTTAATATAAGGAGAACGTGTAGAATAATGCTGAAGTGTGGTGAATGACAGGGAAATGGATACTTTGCAACATCCTCACCAGCTATGGACAGCTCCAAGCATGCATCATCATGGACCACTCCTCCTGGGATGACAATACATGCAGAAAGCAGTCATCCAGTGATTCTGACCCTTGATGATAAAACAAATACCACATCCAACCTATACAAAGAGAGAAATAGAAAATACATCTACTGAAAGTATTTCACTAAGCCACAAATTATTATTAATGGTAAAAAAAATTAGTAGATGCTACCCTTTGGCTCCTTACCGAATTCATTGTTCTGAGCATTCTCTCAGCATTCTTGTCTACTTCTCATATTAACCCATTAAGCTAGGTGTCATTGTTACCCCATTTCACAGATGAGGAAATTGAGGCTTTGAGTGATGAAAAAACATTACTTATTGTTAAATATTTAGTGATTTCCTGGGCCAGAGTGAAACTAGGAGTAAAAACTGGGGCTTAAAGATTTAATATTGAGCTACTTTCCATGTGAAAAGATTCCACTCTTTCTTAATATACTGGTTCCAGAACGGTTATTCTGATGATGAAACAGTGTAATAATTGTAAAGACCTTAGGATAATCATTGGTCCTTGGTAATCACCATTCATGTCTATCTTACCTTATTAATATCAGGGTAGAGGACTACCCTGTATAATAGAAAGTTAATACTTTGAAACAATGCTAGGTCTAAGGCATGTGCTTTTAAAAATAGCAACAATAATAACAAAAATAAATTTTCTTGCCCACTGGAACAGATTGCATCTACTAGTGTACATGAGGAGAATAGATTAGTCCATTTAATTAAGAGATATCTAAGTGATAATATATGTTATTTTTGTCAAGTTCATGAAAGCTAACCCCATGTGAGATTTTGCTGTGGGCTA